>NC_056747.1:1158850691-1159058191 GCF_019279795.1 Protopterus annectens | reverse complement strand
GGAGCTAAAGAAGTGGGGGTGTGCACATGCAATGCAAGCTAAAGAAGTGGGGGTGTACACATGCAATGCAGTTTACAATGTGGATATCAGCATTACATAATGCTGAAGCTATAAACTTACTTATAACTCTATTTCTTGATTTCATAATTGAACAAATTTACCAGTTAATATTCTGTGTAGATAATATTGCATAATAATATTAGTTTGACAGAATGATAAATGCAGGTACTGTAGGATATTAGCAGCTGTATACCCTTGAGGTAAACTGCTATAGTTAACTCACAGTTAAGCAAAATTTCTTCCTATAGATAGCCAGGCATTGTTAGTAAGTTATAAAGGTTTAGATATAATTTACAATAAACACAGCTAATTAAACAAGCAGTTAACATGTTATGTAATTTTCATTAAATTCAGACTGTTATATTAGTTAAGGAAGGTAAAGTCCCAAGCTGCACAAAAATGGACACGAGTATATAAAATGTTTATCTTTCATTTTTTAATGAAGTGCATTTTGGCGAACTAACCCTATTTAAAAACAGACAGACAGACAGACAGACAGACACACACACACACACACACACACACACACACACACACTGTTCATGACAAGCAAGGTTTACACACACACACACACACACACACACACACACACACACACACACACACACACACACACAAACACCGTTCCTGACAAGCAAGGTTTACACACACACACACACACACACACACACACACACACACACACACACACACACACACACACACACACACACTATTCATGACAAGCAAGGTCTACACACACACACACACACACACACACACACACACACACACACACACACACACACACACATTGTTCATGACAAGCAAGGTCTACACACACACACACACACACACACACACACACACACACACACACACACACTGTTCATGATAAGCAAGGTCTACACAGACACACACACACACACACACACACACACACACACACACACACACACACACACACACACACACACACACACACACACATATACACTGTTGTTTTTATTGATTTAGTATTTGTTGACCAACTGGGCACAGGCCCTTTTTCAGTGGAGGCCCGGGGGACAAAGCCTCAAACAGAATAAAGATGAAAAGAAATAAATTATACAATACAAAAGCTATACAGTGGTTTAACTTATAAGAATAACAAGGGGTAAATACAGATATTCAAGAATAGACAGAACAGTTGACTCTACAAGAGAAGGAAGGGGGGGGGTAGATAAAGATAGATCTGGGTAAGTAGGAAAGAAAGGAAGAGAAGAAGGATGAGGCACAAAGGAATAGACGGGATCTAGAGAGAGTGTAGGAGGGGAAAGATGGGAAAGGGAAGGACTCAACCAGGTGTAAGGCAGGAGCACCACCTGACAAGCAAGGTCTACACACACACACACACACACACACACACACACACACACACACACACACACACACACACTGTTCCTGACAAGCAAGGTCTACACACACACACACACACACACACACACACACACACACACACACACACACACACACACACACACACACACTGTTCATGACAAGCAAGGTCTACAGACACACACACATACACTGTTCATGACAAGCAAAGTCTACACACACACACACGCGCGCGCACACACACACACACACACACACACACACACACACACACACAAATACATACATTCACAAAGGCACACAGATACACAGAAGGACAAACACACACACACACACACACACACACAAATGCATGCACAAAGGCACACAGATACACAGGAGGACAAACAAACACACACACACACACACACACACACACACACACACACACACACACACACACACACACACACACACACACACACATATATAATGCATACACCTCTACACCTGAGTAATAGTCTGACACCATCCGTACTATCCAGAAATAAGTATAAGTGAGTCAAACCACCACAGTCCAGCCAAATAAATATCCAGAAGATATGTAAAACAGCAAACAGTTTATTGGAAAAAGGTTAGCCCTTTCAGGGGTTACTACTTCATCAGACCAAATACAAAATGAAAATAAAAAACACATATTTTTAAAAAAGTACTCAGCCAATCAGTAAGAAATCATTTAAAACTGAACCAATTAAAAAACAAAAATCATCTTCTGCCTAATAATGCAGGCTTAAGGGAAGTGCCACTGTTAAGGCCTGGAGGTTCATAAGCCCTCATAGAGATAATCCACATTAGTTCACACAATTCAACAGTGTTGTTAAAATCACCTCTTCTTCTGCTGGGATGCAGCACTTGCAGAACCCTAAACAAAAAGGTACTATGGCCTGGATAAGATAAGGCATGATTGGCTAGGGCATTAGATATGACCTGATTACGTATGTTTCCTAAATGCTCAATAATTCTTTCCCTCAGCTGGCGTGTGGTTTTATCAATGTAAAAACCAATACAGGAACAGCATGTAGCAAGATAAACTAAGTTCCTGCTCCTACATGTTGCCACAAATCTAGTTGCAAAAACACATCCAGTGACAGGGTGTGTAAAACAGGGATCTGATGAAATAGCAGAGCAAGCTATTTGAATGGGGAAAGGCAAATACAAATGCTTTTGGCAGTCTAGCTTCTCCTACAACCTTATTTGTCAGTGTCAGCTGTAGTGGGATCAGATTGAATGGCTAGTGGGTAGTTGCTCTACTTTTAATGGAGGGTCATGAGGGTCACAAGGGCAGGGCAGGTCTTTGTGCTTTAAACTAGCCTTAGTCTTAGTGGTACGATGTGGAGGTCTGAGGTCAGGCCACAATGGGCAATTGTGACATGGGTAATGGAGCCAGTGACTAATAGTTTGCTTTCAGATTCATACTGTTGAACTTCTATCACTGCACGCTTACTTTGCATGGGAGCTTAGATTTGACTGTCACTCAAGAAGCATGTCAGAGAATCCTTGACTGACCAGGGATAACGGTGCATTTACCTCTGTCATTTGCCTCTCTAAGAGGCAGCTATCATGTGGGGTTATCTGGGCATAAGACTGATGGGATGCAAAAGGAAGTGCAGGGGTAAAAAAAAATAACAGAGATTTAACTCTGTTGAATTAACGTACTCTTAAATTCATAGATTATCACATCAAGCTTATAGTTATCAAGATTTTATTTGAAGGAAGTTAGCAAATGACTTCTGATCATTATGAGAAACTTCTTCCATAATCTTGGAAATTACTGTATAATGCATCTATCACATTTTTCTGTTGCTACTTTTTTTAATACTAGGACCCCTGATCTAGCTTTAACTCACACAATGATATATTCTAGGCAAGGACTTTCAAGATCGAGTGGATTGAATTTTGCATTATGACCCATGCAAAGGTCACCTCTGTATAACCTGTAAGAAACAGAAGATGATATCCCAAAGTTTTTCTTAATGATTCACATTTCTAGTACTGCGATTCTTCTAGTAAAGGATTGTATATTTCCATTTTATTTCAGGTGGCTGTTCAAAGGTTACAGGTTACAGAGCGCAGTACTCCATTCAGCAATGGTTCTCTGATGCATAAAGTGGGATGATAACTTTTCAAAAGTAACTAGACATGTCCTATAAAATTATATGAGCTGAAAGATTTTCTGACTTTGATAGACACACAGTGATCAAAGTTTTGATTGCTCTGCAACATCCCTGAATGTATAGTAATGGTGATTTTTATTGTTATCATTTGGCCATTTGACAATCATTTCTTTTTCTGTCAACTAAAAGAACCCTATTGTGATTATTTATTTATTTATTGTATTTATTGCATTCTGTTGACCTGTAAGTTCAACTAAGCCTGTAGCCATTTTACAAGAAAATCCAGGCCACTTAGCTGAGGCATTTATAAAAATTGCATAAAGTAACAGCTACAAGTAATAAAAAAGTCCTACAGTTACAGTGACACTTCAGAGATATTTATCAACAGCATACACTTAGCACAGTATAGTTCCTTTTCGTTCTAAACATTGTGTATAGTTTAGAATCATCTCATACAACATTGCATTTAGGACACTTAACTGTTTAGTTATGGCAACATATCACAGTAATACAATTAATTCAGTCTTGTGTGTGAGAATTTTCCAGACTTAAGCATGTGTTTGTTAATTCCAGTTCTGAAGATGTGGTAGAAGGTAGCTTTCCTTGAATTAGCAGACAGTGATTTCTATGGCCTAGGAACAGTGCCACTATGTGGTAGAAGGTAGCATTCCTTGAATTAGCAGACAGTGCTTTCTGTGGCCTAGGAACAGTGCCACTATGTGGTAGAAGGTAGCATTCCTTGAATTAGCAGACAGTGATTTCTGTGGCCTAGGAACAGTGCCACTATGTGGTAGAAGGTAGCGTTCCTTGAATTAGCAGACAGTGATTTCTATTGCCTAGGAACAGTGCCACTATGTGGTAGAAAGTAGTGTTCCTTGAATTAGCAGTGATTTCTATGGCCTAGGAACAGTGCCACTATGTGGTGGAAGGTAGCTTTCCTTGAATTAGCAGACGGTGATTTCTGTGGCCTAGGAACAGTACCACTCAGGGTTCTCTACCGGTGACATGAAACTCATGCACATTTTAACTTTGCTGCACCATGTTTACCCGATTTATTGTCTTCCATATTTGTTTGCTTGCTACTTATTGTATTGAAGTTGGTGGCTCAGACATATATAAGTTTCAAGTGTAGTCTAATCATACCTATCAGCTGTCCAGATTTTCAAAGAATGCCCAGATGTTTGCCTCATAGTTTTGCTCTATTCATAAAGAATGGCATCTATTTAAGTATTAGGCTTCATATCCTTCAGAAAATGCATACAAAAGCAAACTGTGTTATTCTATTAACTTTCTAAGGTTATAAGAGTAATATATAAAATGTGTCCCTGATGTTGGTCTCTTGTACCCCATTAGTTTTGGCTTTGTCCAGATTTCATGCACTTACAAGTTGAGAGATATGACTCCAAGACTACATTTTCAGAGAAAGAGAAAGACAACCATCAATAAAATCTGTGTAAGCTTTCTGTAGATCCTACATGGAATGTATCCATGTACATAGCCATGGTTCCTCCTTGGCAGCATGATATACCTATTAATTATGGCACGCTGCCGAGGGAGATCACAGTAACATGGATATTGAATCCATGCAAGCAGCAGTGTAGAGGCTGTCCCATATTTGTGGACTGTCCAGAAAAAAATCTGGAGAGTTGGTAAGCACAGCACAATACCTTTTGGCCTGTTAGCCTGGACTGAAAGGTGAACAACAGATTTTACTACATGGAATTGCAATTTATTTTTTTTTACATTTATGTGATGTTTGCTTAGTGCGGCACTGTGCTTAATGATGCCCGAGCTGTGCTTATACATATACCTTATTTTCTTATACATATACAACAGGCATCTGATATATATCTAAAAATAAAACCAGATGTAATCAATTTTTCTTTTTTGTTCTTTTTTTTCTGCTTGTTTGCAAGGCATGGCACAGTGCTTAAAAGAGTCGAGCAGCACTTATACATATACAGCAGATATCTGGTATATAGCTATAAATAGAAACTGGATGTAAACAATTGTAATTTTTTTATCTTTTCTTTTTATTTTATTTGTTTGTGCGGCACACCTCGATGCTTAGCTATGCTTAGCTTTGCTTACAAATACAGTTGACATTCGGTAGACATCTAAAAATAGAAACCAGGTGTATTCAATTGTTGTAGCTTTGCAGTGCTTAGCAACATGCAAACCCGTGCAGCAAAGCTGAGCTATACTTACAGGCACCTGTGTAGTATATGTGAAGATATACAAATTCCCTTCGCTATCCTAGTGGCTAAATAGGTTGAGTCATAACCTACAGTGTAACAGGTCCTGGGTTCAAGTCTTGAGCAGTCATACTTTTTACATTTATTGCTGTAAAAATGAGTCAGGTGACTGAAACATCTGTTTAGTTTAAAATGAAAAAAATGTTACATTTAGAAAAGCAGCGTGATGCTAAGCAGCACTTAAACATGGTCTCTATTCCTATTTGCTCATTGCTAAGCTTCATTTACACATGGCTTGTGCAAGTTTGCGTGATGCTAAGCACCTCAGCGCTTTTTGAAAGTTACAGCATGACATTTAAGGGCAGGAATGCAGCCTATTTAAAGGCCAAGAGGCAGGAATTTCACACCATTTATTAGCATTCTAACTTAGCTGTGGATATACCTGGTGCTGCTGGAGAAGGAGTGTGCTTTCATGTGCAGACGTGGGGAGTACAACAGTCCAGAGTGTTTGCTGGACTCCTGGTCTAGAATTATGAACACCATCTGTTGCAGGGCAATTACCAGGGCTCAGAGTGTAAGTCTGAGGCCTGGGATTAGTTGGCCAGGGAACTACCAGTGCTACTGGTATCCCCCACACTGGTTAGCAATATAATCACTACTATGACGACCTGAAGCGTAGAAAGAGGGGAACCTTGGACACCTGGGTCTAAGAGGCCAGGGCTGGGCAAACCCCACAGATATGTAAGTATGTTTGCAGTAATTTAGAAATATACAAGCTGAATCTGTGCAAAACTGGTATGCATAATAGTTTGTTTCTCTTTACACAGCTGCAGAAGAGAGGGCTCGCAATGTCCAATCCCATGCAGGCTGCCTAGCAAGGATAAAGGAATTGTGTGGTAAGTAGGAAAACATCAAGGTAATAACTTAATACATAATTTAATTATAAAATAAATTACTTATGGAGATTGCAGTCTTAACAGTCAGGTATGACATGCTTGGGACATCCTACACCTTTATTAATGTGTCACTGCCTACCTGAAATGGTAAAGCAAGTTAACGCAAGTAAACATGCAAACAAATATGTATAGTATAGCTTCCAAAGATCAGTTAATGTTGGGGTCTACCCAGATTAAGAGTCACTGTTCTGGTCTTATCATTGTCTGAAATATACTGTAGGTTGCACTCAATAAATGAAGAGGGTATATGGGTTAATTAACAGAAGTCCTACACAGCTGTCCATGGTCTACATGCCAGAGTTGAAGCAACATTAATCTATACATTTTAAAGCTTGATGGTGCTTTGATAACTAATGTTTCCAAGTGGTGTCATTATTCATGTCTTCACTGCATGTGTGTTCTAATCTGACACCAGTCAAGTGTTACATATAACTCAATAACGTATCCCTCAAAAACTGTCAGGAGTAAATGTAGTGCAATACCCAGAGTAAGGTTCAGTCCTGTGTTCTGCTCATTTGATCTGAAATAATACTGTATATTCTCCTCAGTCAATTAACATGGTATATGGCTAAGTTAACTGAAGTCCTGGATGGCTATCAATGTGTCTAAATGCCAGATATTAAGAAACATTATCAATAAAGTTTAAAATGTGATTGTGCTTTTGTAAGTAATGTTTTCAAATAAGTGTTCATTATTCCTGCATTCACTGCATTTATGTTCTAATCCGACACCAATCAACTCTTACATATTAACTAATAATGCAGCAACAAATTTCACAAATATAAGTAGTGCAATGCCCAGATTGTAAAGCTTCAGTTCTGATCATTTTCCCCAAAATATGCTGTAGATAGCACTCAGTAAATGAACAGGCTATACGGTTAGTTTAACAGACATCCTACACAGCCAAATGTGTGTAACTGCCAGATTCAATGTGACATTAAGCATCACAGTGGAAAAGGAGATGGCGCATTGATAAGTAATGTTTTCAAATAAAGTGCTCGTTATTCGTGTTTTCACTTTTGGTTTCCACTCTGATAACACACACAACTATGCATGTGTGTATATGTGCGATTTCACACAAAATGTTGCAATAAAAGTCTTAAAGGAGATGGTGTTTTGAGAATTCGTTATATTCAAATAAAGTGCACATTATTGCTGTAGTCACCGCTTGTGGGTTCTAATCCTATGGCAGCCAACTGAGAAATGACCAGCTGTCTAGTGTAATTAGTGCACATGAGCATACCTCTCAACTGTCACGATTTTTGCAGAATGTAATCACTACTGCCCCATATGTGTAGTTCTTGACTAACAGATACATGACACCATGCCACTAATGTGTGAGCACATTATGTAACAATGTTCCCTGTAGTTGTGCTTTTGTGCCACCATTTGGTAGGGCTTGGACCATACTGTCCCATGCTAATAGGTTGAGAGCTAAGCATGTGCAACATCATTTATGGAGCATTTGCAGTCACAGTACTCAGAAGTGAAATCTTAGATATGTAGAAGTATGTACTAGCAGCCTGTGTAGTAATATTACATGCAAAATTACTGATGTTTTTTTTTTTCTCTCACCTCATCCCTTTTCTTCAGTTTATTAATTTATATTTATTATTATGATTTGATATTAATATATTATATGTAACTACCTCTTATGTTGGTCTTATGTATAATTTCATATTGCTTTGATGTTAATATACTTTGATTTATGTTGTGTATTGTTGTGTTCCTCATTATATTCCTTTATATTTCTTTTGATTAATCATTATTATCTTCTATTATAATACTAACATTTGTTTGGTTATGTTTACTTTTACTTTATGTTTATATTTAATTTACTACAGGGTGACAGGGTAGGCAAGCTCCAGGCAATCCACCTACCTTGGCACCCCGGCCGGGGCATCGGACCCAGCATGTCTACGCTGCAGCATGGTGGCACCCCCTCTAATGCCCCTGCACTACTTGGGCCATCAGGCACTACTTTCCCACAGGCAGGGGTTGGTCCCCCCTCTGGGAGTGAAAGTGGAGGGGGTGATTATGTCACTCATGAGGAACTGTCAGGCATGGTACTTGGGCTGCTGAGCTGAACTCTCTGTGCACACCTGTGCCAGATGGAGAGCATGCTGTCCATTATGGTGGGGCCGCCTTGCCCTGCGCACAGGTGTCAAACACTGCCTCCACAGGAGCAGTGAAGTTACAGTGCTGACAGCCCCATGGGTGAGGACTTGAGTCACACTGATAACATGTCTGAAGTCCATGGGATTGGGATTCAACAACACCCTCCCCAACAAAGGTATTTACCCCCCTCGTGTGTTACACACCTACCCTGTCTGCTGTCTTGTCTGTCTGCAAAAGCTTCCTCACCTTCCCAGCTTACTTCCCCCACATGTACTTATGTCCCTTCCCCAACATTCCACTCTCACCTTAAAAAAATAAAATGGGCACCCCCCCCCAAAAAAAAAAATATATAAATGTGATATATATATATATATATATATATATATATATATATATATATATATATATATATATATATATATATATATCTCGTCCCATACGTAGCTCTCCATTTTGCACGTGTCTACACAATTTGGTCCAATTGGCTTGACAAGGCACTTATGTTGTCCTTACCCCTCTCTCTGGGGGTGACAGTCCAAATTCATCTATAAAATCTGTTAAAGTACACAGTTGTTGCTGTACAAGAAATGGATAGCTATGGTTATTTCCTACACTCTTCTTGCACATACATTCACACCTTTCACTATGTTTTTCCCTGCTTGCACCCCATTTAACCACTGTTCTACTGCTCTATCTTCCCATTTTTCATTTCTTTGAAGATTATTTGCATGACACTGTGCAACACACAGTGTCACTCAGCTCAGCTAAATGGAGCCATATTGATATATGTGTGTGAAATAATAATAATCATGTTCAAAATGTACACCTGCAGCCTATTTTGAACCCAGGACCATCGCATCTGCAGACCAGTGCATCAACTCACCAAGCCACACAGCTGTTAATTAACACAGGTGTTTTAAGCAAAACATACCAATTGCCAAGTTACCGTCATTAAGCATGTTTAAGCCGGGTTGCGCATCACACTGCATCGTGCAAATTTGCTTAAAGAATAATGGAAAAAATGACAGTGTAACTTGGAGTCTGACAGAGGAATGTATCACTAGAATGCCAGACACAGAACAATGGATGTAAGTGAGGTCTCTAACAGCAGGTAACTGTGCACTGCTATCTGCAACAATTAAAAATACACCTGCTACATTAATGGACAACTATGTCTTTAATATGAATGTGGTGGAGGAATATATCCCTATAAAACCATGCCCATAATAATGGATGTAAACAAGGTATGCAACAGCATGTTAGTGTGCAATTATATATTGAAAATGATGCAATGACCCCCCCATTAATATTCCAAAATGTGCACGCTGATTGTGCATTGTAAATCCCACAATATACCAACGGAAAAAGGTCCGGTTGCCTGGACTTTTTTCCGTTGGTATAAAGTGCTCAAAATATTTTTTTAATAAATAAAAAAAAAAGAAAAGAAAAAACAGAGCAATGGAGACTTTCTTTTCTCCGTTACTTCCATTTCAAAGCATTGATGTACTGGGTATGAATGGGATGCAAGTCCCATATGCATGCTCAGTACATCAAAACAAGGAAGCAGTATACCACAACCAGCGGAAGAACAGTAATGCGCCATTATACAAAGACATTATTTAAGAAAATTAAGTTTTTTTTTTCTTAAATAATGTCATTGTATAACAGCAATAACCGACTCCGTGGTTGTGGTATATTGAAGATTTACCCACAGTTGGCTTTATTTAATCACTCGGGCTTTGTCCTCATGATTAAACCACACCAACCGTGGGTAAATCTTTAATATACCACAACACATTGTCGGTTATTGCTTAAATACACCTGCTATAACACTGACTCAGTAGTGCATTCTGTTAAATGCTTTGAAGACATTAATATTTTTGGTACGCATGGTCCTGGGTTCAAATCCAGTGGTGTGTAAAATTTAAATACATATATATGCACATCACCACTGTGAATTATGTAATGAATGACTGTATCATCGACTATTTATCCACCCAATGCATTTCAGATAGAATGTGTGCTGTTCAGTGATGGAAATCAAAGGCCTGCAGATAGGAACACAGGTGACATAGTTCTACTGCAACACTATAAACTGCATAGAGTGTCAGGTCATGCATTACTATGCATTCACACAGGATTCCAGGTTATTTAATACAAAGGAGGCCCAGTACTATCAGACTGTAGCACACATTCATTTGCTACTGATATTACAGATAAGCACAATTGCACAGCTAACATACACATATGTAGGTTGTGGTAGCAACAAGGGTTGCTAGCACACACATTCTTCACAGCTACCATAACTTAACACATGGTTGGCAGTTGTCTAAATGGTTGTCATAATGGTAAATGTACTCTTTACCTTGTTCAAGAACAAAATAAACATGTTGCCTTTTACTCTGTTAATGATGCCTTTGGCTGACATACTTACCATAAACAAACACCTCTATATCCTGTGGGATGGGTTGCCTCAATCATGCTCTGGCTGTACACCAGGGTCAGGGCTGTACACCGATGGTCACACCATTACTCCTACGTGTTGTTATCCTCCACATTCTGCAGCATCTCTCACTATGCTTATTGCCTGCAGCAGCAGCCTGAAGCACACGCGTCTATGAAATAAGTATCCAGTACAAAAATCCTCTCTGTGCTGACGTAGTATCTCTACTCTAGCATTTCCACCCATCTTATAAGAAAGAGGATGGATTCTACATTGAGCCCTTATATCTCCTAAAATAGTTACATGAGATTGCCTGATTACATTGCAAATCACCTGTATATGCTGCACTCAGCATTACTCAACCACAGATTGGTTCAGAGGCAATCACCTGCTAATGATATCTATCTTAAAAATTCAAATTCCTAGCCAGGGAAACCATTGTGTATGAGAGTTACTTGCTATGGTAAAATTGCTGGCACAGCACTTATATATCTGTATCTCTCAAAAGAGGAGTATTGTACTAAATCAGGTATGTAAGCTTTTTTTTTGACATGATGCATATCTTTTATTATACTTAGGGGAAATGGGGATTACAGCAGTAAGCCTTTCTTCGAACTGTATCAGTGACATGCCATTGATCTGCAGCTACAGAGGATGTAGACTATAGCAATGGTTTAATGCTGTCTGTTAACTAGAGACACAGGTCTCCTGGATACTGCCTTTGTTGTCAGTTGTAATATTACACAGCTATGTTTTGTCATTGAACTATAGGCATATGTTTTGAGGGAAGGCTTTCCTGCATTGGGCCACACTACAAGTGCACTCATATGCTGGGTGCGTGATCATATGTGAGTATCTGTCATGGCACAAACAAGAGCAGGTCACTATTGCTACTATCGTAGTTGCCTCCACACCCTTTGCATAATTGCCACACTGCTGGATATGGGATGTGTAGTCAAGTGGGGAATACTGATGCCTTCTTTAACTGCTGTATCTGTATTTGTACATACCGTTCACCCACATATGTGATCCTGACGTGATCTCATTATTGTATATCTCTGGTGTTAAAATGCACACCAGATGTTGCCCCCCCTTTCAGTGAGGCGGAAAATGACCTCATTATTGAATCATTACATCAACACTACCAAGTGTCCAGAGGGAGGGCAAATAGGCAGGAGCAACAAGCCTTATGGGATGAACTGGTCTGTAACATAAACACTGTGGGGCATCATAATCGAACATATGATCAGGTGCGATACCTGCCACAGGCATGATCTACTCGGTACGAAGAAGAACAGTGGATGTGGCCAGGGATCATCAGGACACTGGTGGAGGGCCTGCAGAGGAACAACCTCTGACAGCCACTGAGGAATTCCTGGTGAACCTTGCAACACAGGATAACTCCCAGGCTTCCATCACACCATATGCCGTTGATGTGGGTGCCACCATTTCCACCCAAGAGGAGCATCCAGGTATGTTTATTTGAATAAGCATTAGAATACTGTAGCATTTAATGTGTCAGGCTGTACATCATTTTATGTGGGTGTCAGGTGTATTATGGGGTGGGGGAAGCAGGTTACCTGCAGTTTTAAGCTCATGCAGAGATTGTAACCCACATATCTGTTAACATAGCAGCTACTGTAAATGGGGGATATTTGAATGTACTTCCATTGCTATACTGTCACGTGTTGCTGTTATTGTGACTCACATACCTGTTACCATAGAGGCTACTGTAAATGGGGGATATTTGGACATAGTACCAGTGTTATACATGTGGTGCTGTTTACATTACCTCTCCCTAAACTGTTTTTCAGGACCCTCAGGAATAGGAAGATGCCGTGCCCCTGCCGCTGGTAAACACAAAACATTTTTGTCACTGATGTAGATTTACTGCAAGGTATTAGCTAAAGTGTCATCCTAGGCCTGTTGGCTGGATACATGTACTATCTGCATGATTGTCAAACATGGAGATATGTTCTGTCTGTACACACTGTGGTCATACCTAGGTCTTTTAGATGTGATCACAGTGATTAATTTCACAATATTGACAGACTGTTTCAGATGGCCATACCTGTAAACTGTGCAGAGTTCTGCAGAATGCCAGCAGTGTACATCATTAATGTATTGCTCATGACAGTCTGGTTTAAAGAGCTGTTATTTTCACATATTTAGAAATGTGAGTTAGAAGTGAATGGCTTCAGGTCCTACTATATCAGAATGTGGGTTGTACAAGTCTGTAATAGTGACGGCAGTGTATACAGCTTAACATATATTGCACCATAGTACTGCAGACCATAGTAGTGCAGGTATTAATGTGATGCTCTCCCCTTTATATTGCAGGTGACCTGGGAGGTAGGTTGTTGTCCCCTTCACAACATGAAGTCAGTATCTCTTCAGAATTTGATGATGATGGCTGCCAAAGTGAGGCACAGCTGGGGGGTTGCAGGGGCTGAATCTGACACAAAGGTTGACATCCTTCATCCACCAACATTATCACCATACACAGTCAGTATGCTTACACAGACCCAGCCCCCTGAGGCCACAGATATTGGACAGTCGGAGGGTGGGGATGTTGAACAGGGAAGTGTGGATACTATGGCTGTAGTGAGTGTAGACACTGGCCATAGCCAAACAGTTGGCAAGGTTCCACACAGGTGGATTGATAGGGGTGCTCATAGGAAGCCTCCTATCCCTCCACCACTTGCAGCAGGTGTCTCATCATGTGTTACTCAATGTATGTTTAGGGTTATCATAGAGGCACAGGCACATTCAGAAAGAAACTCCAGATGAATGCTCAGGGTATTGAATGCAGCACAGTATGACATCCATGACTGCCTCCACCATGTTGCTGATACAATGGGTCTGTTGACTGACTCAGTGGAAAGATGTTGATCTGAGACAGATCGCACACTATCTGTCTTGGGATGCACATTGTCTGTGATGGAACATCTGGTTGGAGCTGAACATTGGACTTATGGACATAGGTTAGCAACTATATCTGCTGAGAGTCCATGTGGCCATGCACAATCACACTCCTGTAGTAGTAGTCCATCCAGTGCTCCAGAGCGGAGTTTGCTGTCCACTCCAACACATGGCAAACCATGGGCTCGTCATCCTGGGTGGTCCCGTAGAGGGCACAGTCTTAGCAGACAGCAGTCATCCTCGGGTAGTAGCCCAGCATCTGACCTTGGACATGCAGGTGCCAGTGCAACTCCTGGCAGAGCCAGATCTCATGTTTGGGGGTGGAGATTATGATCTGTCAGCTCTACCTTGTACGGCTCAAAGGTGTCCAATATACATTCACGTAGGGCTAGCACTGAGCTTGGCTGTGTGCAGGCAGACTCTCACACACCACTGTCACATTCAGGTCACTTACAGACACACACACCACATTTGCATGGTCTGTCTTGCCTGCTCCCTTTCTGACTCACACACATGCTTGACAACCTTTTGGGTCAGCCAAGGTCTCCTACACCTCGATACAACATCCTGTGCAGGTGATGATATCTGTGCCACATCCCTGTCATCATTCTCATTGATGCAGGGAAATGAAGCCACATGTCTGACGCACAACGTGACTATCTAAAAATGTGTATTTCTTTCATCCATTGTTGCCTTTGACATGCAACCTTTACTGGTCAGTCACACATATTGTACACTGCCACTTGTAATGAGTAAACCACATTATGTTGTGTATGTTAGGTTGGATGCTGTAGTAATAGCTGTGTAGTCACACAATAAAATATGTATCATGGCACTGTTTATGTTTCACTTTCAGGACTGTGTGGGACACAGCTATGGTTTCACATCTACAATGCACCCATCAATGTCAGAGCACAAGATGGAATAACAGCACAGAAGAAAAATGTCATCAGAAAGGTAAAACAGTATAATTGCATGGCTCCATAGATTCATATGTGTGTAATACGCTAACACAAAAAGGGGCATTTTTCAATGTAGCCATGCATCCCTAAACTCTGGCAAGGTCTGACACTCTTGATAAGTGTAAGCAGGGTTTTGGAAGGTGACATATGGACAAGTCTGGGCATGCGAGGTGAACCATCTACACTTTATTTGTGTCCATTAGAGGCATTTGCCCTAAAGCAGTTATCATTGTTGTGTTCCCCATCCTGTCATGTAACTTGCACATAATTTGCATTAGGGCGGAACTGTTCATCACATGCATGGGGAGCCTGTTACATTTTGGGTGTGGTGTCTGGGCTACATACCTGTCACTCCAGGATGTCCAGTTTATACCACAGTCAAGGTGTAGGTGTGTAGGACAGGTAACCCTCATGCTAGTCCTTACTTGGAATGCAGGAGGTACACAGCTGGATCTGACAATTCCCTGCATGGCAGGAATGCACCTCCCCTCCAAAGCATGTTGTGCAAGGCAAAATTAATAAATACAAAGATGAAAAAGTTTTCTGTGCATGCATGGACATCCACATCTTCACTGCATAGAGTGCCTACAGACAGTGAGTGTGTCTGAGGCTGACAACCAGAAGGGTGTAGCAGCATGTCCCTAATTTTGCTGGGGTTGAACAGTGTCACATTTTTAGGTATGCTATTATGACCATGTCCAAAAACAGGATTATGGTTAATGCAAGTGCCACATGCCTGGCAAATCATCATATTCAATCTACCATGTTATTCCACATTGTCAACACTATTGTACCTTAAAGTTGACAACATACAAGTGATAACATGTTAAATATAAGCATCTGTCAGGCCACTGCTCACCATGGCCTGTTGCGATGTATAAACAAGCCAGATTCTATTACTAATGGCATTATCACTGACTGCTGATGAGATGTGGAAAGCGTCCCTAACTGTCTACTCCTACTTGACACAAACACAAAGTGTGATAGATGTGATGGTATGACAAACCTTGAATCCATACTCTCTCACACACCAGTCAATACATATTACAATGAGTGGGTTGCCAACATGCATACCTCACCTCCTACTCCACCCAAGCCCACATCAGACATACCCACATGTGCGGAGGTCCTTACAAGACACATAAGTAAGCACCAGGCACCTCAGAAACCCAGATGAAAGCCCGCTACACATAATAATACCTCTGCAGAACACAGTACGCACAACAGCTCACACACCACTGTCTCACTGGTGAAACACCAAAGGCAAAACGCAAAATCAAACATATTATTCATAGGTGATTACAGGATGAGACACATTGATGTGCCTCTTACCAGGCTACATGAGGGAGATCAAAGTCAGCTTTCTGTGATGTGCAGGATGCACCACATGACACATGCACTCATGTCTGTCAACATCAGGTCTGTTATGAGTACATCATACTTCCTGTTGGTGTGTACGTCTTAAGGCATACCTCTATGGACTGTATGCAGAGACATGACTGAGCTTACAGACTACGTGTCTCAGGCAGGTATGCCCTTGGCCTTGAGATGAATTTTGCCATCACTTAAGATGGTGGTTCAATCAAAAAAGGTACATGAGTGACTTCAATAATTGCTTCAGTGTGTGGTGTCATCCACAGCACTCCCCTTTCCCAAACCACATGTACACCATGACATCCCCACAATCTGTCCAATACCTTGTACCTCTAAAGAACAGATAGTAAATGGGCTCCCTTTTATGTGAAAAACAGCATGTATTGAACCTGCTAGCATTCCATGCTGCATCCTATATGGAATCCACCATGGATGAGTACAGCCATTGGGAACTTTTTGCAATCGTAGTGTAACCACTGGCTGCATCACAGCTGACTGGGTAATGGCCACTATTATCCCCTTAAACAGAGGTGGTGCATCCATTGACCATGGGAAATATAGACCTAGTAGCCTGACTAGCCATATCTGTGAAGCCATGGGGCAAATTTTCATGGATCTTATAAACACAGACATAGGTCAACTACAAACACTTGACCCCACACTTTTTGGATTTGTGAAAGGGAGATCATGCATGTTAAACCTGATGGACATCTATGATGCAGTCACAAAAGACCTGGATGGGGTGCCTCTGTGCATATAACCACCTGGACCTAGCCAAGTCTTTTGACACTATCAGCCATTTAGGTATCATTGACAAACCCACCTAGCTAGCCATCAACAGTAATATCATTAGAGGGATCACTAAATTGCTCACTGATAGAACACATATCATGAAAATAGGGAAGTCCAGCTCCAATATCAGGGCTGTATCCAGTGGTTCTCCACAAGACTCAGTCCAGAGTACTCTACTGTTTGGAATCCATTTATCTGAAGTACAAACACAAAGTGAATGTCTGTGTCTGACAAGGTCGTTTGATGCCTGCAAACCAGTAGTGGTCACAGAATCCCCAAATTATGTCAACATCCTACATGAGGGTGTTACATGAACATGTACTTGTTGCCACAATCATGGCCATTAACTACATACAAATATATGTAGTATCATTCCTTTTGAGACCAGCAATGTTCCTGCTAAGTAGCACATCAACAGTGACACTTTAGGTACATATTCATGGGTGAGAGACCTGGGCACACATGTTTTCACCTACCTTACCTTAGATCACCTTGCCTCTACAGTGGTAAAAATGCTATTAGATGTTGCTCATGTCATAACTGAGGGCACTCTCATCTGCATATGACTTACTTATAACCTCCATGTACTCTTGCCCAGCAGATTAATATTTGAGTGCAATGGCCAGTTTGTTATGAGATGTACATGCACCAGTGGCAATTGCAGAGACCACAAAGGTCCCTCATATGTTCATAGGTAGGTACTAGGCTACTGGCCCTAGGGCCTATATAAGCCTAGCCAAAAAGGTACCCTGGCTTTTTCCACCCAAGAAAATGATTTTCCTCTGCCCCTGTTGAGCAGAGACACAGACGTGATCCCCGGGGTGAATTTCCTATTTCCCATCCAGTCATCAAGATTTTTCTTGAAGAGTGCTAATGAAGAGCTTTGTTTGATATAGATAGGTAGTTTGTTCCAGAGTATTGGAAGTCTCTGAGACAGGAATCTATCCCTCCAGCATGTTCGGTTTATTATAGTGACAAGGTTTAGGTCCCTAGAGCGTGTAGCTCGGAGGGATTGGGATTTCTTTAAATGGAGCATGTCCAACAACTCTGGGTTTGACATAGCTTTGTATGTTAGGCAGAGATCGCCTCTGAGTAGGCGATATGTGACAGAGTAAAGCTGGAGTTTTTTGATACGGTCTGTGTAGGGCATCTGATTGAGGCCTGTAATCCTCTTTGTGAGGAATTTCTGTGAACTTTCCAGTTGTTGTAGAAGTCTTGTGAGGTACATACCAAAAGGGGCATTGTACTCAAGAATGGGTCTAATGAGTGACCAGTAGAGGCGAACAATGATCTCTTTTTTCCTGGATGAGAAACCTTTCGTGATGAGGTATGCCACGTAGAAAGATTTCCTGACTAATGTGGCAATGTGATTATAGGTTCATAGGTTCATAGGTTCATACTAGGCTATCTGCCCTAGGGCATTTATAAGCCTAGCCAGAGTGTGTTTGGCTTTCGCCACCCATTTTAAATTAATTTTGCTATGCCTTTTTTGAGGTTAGTATACTGTGCCTCTGTCTAACAGTGACACAGAAGTGATAGCCGGGGTAAACCTACGATCTCCCATCCACTCATCAAGATTCCTCTTGAAAAGAGTCAATGAGGGACTCTGCCTAACCTGGACTGGGATTTTATTCCAGAGTGAAGGGAGCCTCTGGGTTATGAATCTGTCCCTCCAGCATGTCCTATTTATTTCAGTGCTGAGGTTCAAGTCTCTCGAGCGCGTAGCTCAATGGGATTTGGATTTTCTGAGGTGCAGCATGTCCATTAGTTCTGGGTTGGACATGGCTTTATACGTCAGGCACAGATCGCCTCTGAGCAGGCGGTATGCCACTGAGTAGAGCTGGAGTTTCTTTAACCGGGCAGCATATGGCATCTGTTTGAACCCTTTGATCCTCTTGGTGAGGTACTTTTGGGGTCTTTCCAGTTGCTGCAGGTGTCTGGTAAGGTACATCCCAAAAGGGGCATTGTACTCAATTATGGGCCTGATGAGGGATGAGTAAAGAGGTACAATGACCTCCCCTGATCTAGATGTGAATCCCTTCATGATTAGGTGGGCTATATAAAATGTTTTTCTAACCACTTTGGCCACGTGGTTGTCAAATGAGAGATTGCTATCAACTTGGGTCCCCAGGTCCCTAATGGCTTCTTCTGTACTTAATGGATTACCACCTATGTGGTAATTTGTGGGCACTTTGTTTTGCCAAAGGGGATGACTATACACTTTTTGGCGTTTAGCTTGAGGCCATGGCTCTGGCACCAGTTGCCTGTTTCTATGAGGCCCTTTTGGAGGATGCTTGTGTCGGCTGGAGAGTTGATTATGGCGCCCAGTTTGCAGTCATCTGCGAACTTGGTCAGCCACAGTCCTTACGTGTTGGCCTGTACCGCCGAGAAATATATACCGAACAAGAGAGGTCCCAGGACTGAGCCTTGTGGGACGCCACTTGTAACTGGTTTGGAGTCTGACATGGCTCCAGCAATTCTAACCATGTGGGTTCTGTCCTTGAGCCAGTTTGCAACCCATCTAGTGACATAGGGATTTATATTTAAGCTGGTGAGCTTATCTATAATGCCCGAGTGGGGTACTGTATCGAAGGCTTTTGCGAGGTCCAGGTAGGCTGTGTGGACCACCTTCCCCTCGACAATGGCCTTGGTGACTGTTTCAAAGAAATCGACCAGGTTTAAGAGGCAGGATCTCCCTTAACAAAGCCAAACTGGGTAGGATCCAGTGTCTGTAGGTCCCCAATATCTTTATTTATGAGGTCCATGATGATCCTTTCCATAGCTTTGCAGACCAAGCTAGTCAGGCTTATGGGGCGATAGTTTCCAGGATCCGTTGAGGCACCACCTTTGTGGAGAGGGACCACTGTTGCTGTATGCCACTCTTTGGGTACATATCCTGTAGTAAGGCTAAGATTGAACAGTAGTTTTATGTTTGGGTTTAGCTCTTCTTGGAGTTCATGTAGGACGCAGCCCGGGACACCATCTGGTCCCATTGATGCTGTATTTTTTGCTTTGGAGAGGGCGGCTCTTACCTGAGCATCTGAGATGTCAGGGGGGCAGTGCTCTGTTGGGATAGATATTTGCCCTTTTGGTGGGGAGAGGGGGGAGAAGTTTGCACAGAACCTGTCAGCTAGGATGTTGGCAATGTCTGTGGGCTCGGTGTATTTTTTGTCATTTTGGACTAATTCTGAGCATATCTGGGAATTCCCACCCAGGTTCCTAACATAACTAAAGAAAGCCTTGTGATTATCCTTAGTGTCCTGTGCAATTTTTCTCTCAAAGCTGGCCTTAGACGATTTTATGAGTGCCCGTAGTTTTTTGCTAATACTGATCAGAGATGCCTTCCCTTTTTGGGATTTTGCTCTATCATGTAGTAGCTTCCTCCTTCTATTGTATAGTTTGTTTATGGCTGGGGTCCACCAGACAGGACGCCTGCCTTTGGAGGATTGGGTCTTGGTTTTATTTGGGATTGCATGATCCATGCATTCCTGAAGGTGTTCATAGAATGCGTTTATAAAGGATTCTGCGGTCTGGGTCGTATTTTCCACAGGCCTAGGGGCTTTGAAGGATTTCGCCTCGGTTTTGAGGCATGTGAAATTTGCTTTAGAGAAGTTTTTCACTGTGGTTTTCTGGGCAGGGGGTGGGGTCGGGATGTGAATATCCAGTGAGATTAGTTTATGGTCTGATCTTACCAGTGAGGGATACACTTCTGGTCTGGAGCATAGTGTCCCCATGTTGGTGATGATCAGGTCCAGTATGTTTTCCCCTCTTGTGGGAGTGGTAACAAGTTGTTCCATAGCATTTGAGTTTATAAATTCTAGGAACCTTTGGGCTAGGGTGTTGGAGCTAGAGTAATGCTCCCAGTCTATGTTTGGGTAGTTGAAGTCGCCCAATATAATGGTGTTTGGAGAGACCTTCATATTTTCCAGTATTCTCAGGAAGGCCAAGTGGGGTTCCTGTGTTTGGGAGGGTGGTCTGTAGCAGGCTATAAACTGGAAGGCAGTTTTACCCACAGTTAGTTGCACATGGATAGTCTCTGATGATTCGTGCTGTGCCACCAACCTGGAGGTGTGGGTATCTTTGACAAATATTGATACTCCCTCCTTTTGTGGTTCGGTCCAAGTTTTGGGGCCGAAAAGCATGGTATGAGATATAACCTGGTAGTGCTGGGGTGCTCTCGGGAGCCTTGAACCAGGTTTCTGTTACTACACAGATATCGATGTTCTCCATGCTAAGGAGAGTTTCGAAAAGTGCATCTTGAGGTTTATACTTCTGGTGTTGCGTAGCATTACTCTTAGTCTCTTATCCCTTGTGATAACTATGGAGGTTGGTTTGTCTCTTGAGCCTTGCCTAAAATAGGCACTATGGGGTAGCAAGAGCCTTTGCCAATATCCGAAAGCCCAGGGGTGACAGGTGCAAGCCGTCCCTAGTGAAGCATCATGGCTTGTCGAGCATGTCATCCCAGGCTGACAGGCATTGAATCCCCTTTGAATGACACCAACACTTAAGCCAATTGTTGAAATTGATCATCTTGTCTTCATATTGTGGCATCATTCTTGGTGAGGGTAAGATGCTACTCAAGGTCAGGGTCATACCGGCCTGGGCTACATGCTCAGAGAGCTCCTCTATGTCTCTTTTCATGTAGTCCAGGGAGGTACGTCTCAGGTCATTCACACCAGCATGGACAATGACTGAATCATATTTGTACTTGCCTTGGAGTGACCTGAGTGCTTGTGTTATGTGGCGGATCCTAGCGCCTGACAGGCAGCTCACTGTGACCTTCTCCTTGTTCAGCCTGGTGAGCGGGACGTCAGTGTGCCTGACGATAGAGTCACCAATTACAAGTGTATCAGGTGTGTTGTTTAGCCTTAAGGGCTGTGACTGTTCGGCACACTGGCTTTGTGAGTTATGTGTTGCATGTGTTTTGTTTTGGGGTAGCAGTTGCTTTGATGTCTGCTTTGGAGGTCTCTGCTGCTTAGGCAGATTTTTATTTAGAGCCACCGAGTATGTTTTTGTGTGTTTATGTGTTTGGTTTGTTGTCGTGGTAGGTCTATGTGAGACTGGAATTGTAGTGAGTGTGGTTTCCTTCTCCTCCTGACTGGTTACGCCAGTACTGAGTTGAGAGAGCTTAGCCTCCAGTTTGGCTATATGGTTGCATCTCTCACATGTGTTGGAATTTGTTGGGAGGAGGAGAGGGTTGTCTGTGTACATGAGGCAGTTGTAACATTGCCTCAAGATTCCCAGATTCACCTGCTGGACCGGAGAGGAGATTGACAACTGACCTTTGGACATGCTAGAATAGTATTGGGAATTCCTTTATAATTGAAAAAAAGGGCCAATGGGGAACAAGGTACTCAAGGGAGTTTGTGAGGGTGTAGTGCTTTTAATTTTTTAGAGTTGACTTATATAATTGCTTTAGTGAGCAAGTGCCAGGTAACTTAAATGCAATGTGTTACAGGTAACTTAAATGCAAAAACGACAAACAGTAACTTTCTTTCAAGTGAAACAAGGAAATAAGTACAGTAAGCAATGCAGATATCACTAGGGATCCACAGAAGTGCTAAAAGGCCGCATTTTAGGTGGAATTAGCGTTTCAGGGAAATAAACAAACAACAAGCATACAAATAAAGCTAGATTCAGCAGGCCTGGATCTAGTCTATGCTACAGCAAAGAAGGTGTACCAATTTCAGTAAGAAACAGTTAGAATATGCAGGCACTTCAAGCCTTTAACCAGAAATTCCCTGCTCAGAAGGGCAGAGTCCAGCCTCTCCTCCCACAAGAGTGCAGACCGCAATCCTTCTTAACGTAAAATAACTGGCCTGAAGCTCAAGTGCTTAAACCAGAACTAATACACTTTTAGAATAACAGACACTGAGCTCTCAATCAGCAGTTCCTAACTTAGAAGGATGTAAGCTACCTGTCCTGCCACCACAGTGCAGGCCACAAACCTTCCTAATGTAAAACAACTGGTCTGAAGCCCAAGTGCTTAATCCAAAAGACTTAGAAATGATAGCTACACTTTAATCAAGTTACTACCAGCAGTAATAAATACAACTGAATACTTTAAAGAATGCCTGGATTAGTGCTCAAGTTATACAAACAAAGCTAGATTCAGCAGGTCTGGATCTAGTCTATGCTACAGCAATAGTTCCAATTTCAGTAAGAAGCAGTTCAAATATGCAGGCACTATAAGCTTTAACCAGAAATTCCCAGCTCAGAAGGACAGAGTCCAGCCTCTCCTCCCACAAGAGTGCAGAACACGAACCCTCTTAATGTAAAATAACTGGCCTCAAGCCCAAGTGCTTAAACCAGAATTAATACACTTTTAGAATAACAGACACTGAGCCCTCAATCAGCAGTTCCCAACTTAGAAGGATGTAAGCTACCTGTTCTGCCACTACAGTGCAGACCACAAGCCTTCCTAATGTAAAACTGGTCTGAAGCCCAGGTGCTTAAACTAAAAGGCTTACAATGAGTTACACCAAGCAGTAATAAATACAACTGACTACTTTTAAGATGACGCAAAAGCAAAATAAAGTAAGAAAAAACACAAATACAGTAAAAGCAGATAATTTTTTTTTTTTTGGAAAGAGAGAAAGGAGTAGCAGAAACTAAGCTGATTGGCCTTCTCAAATGCTCTCCCTGTACTGGGTAGAATGAAGTAATGACACTAGACTGGGAGGAGGATCCCAGATCAAATTTACACTAGGGGCGGGCAACTGCAAAGCCACCAACTATAAAAACACCTATACCAACAGAGAGGGAGGGTGGGAAACAAACTGCAGAAATGTTACTCCCAGCTGAAAAGCAGCAGTGAGCCTTTAAATGAACGTTTTAAACAGCTAAAGGAGCCACTATAAAAAAAGAGTTTAACTGCAACAAGTTATCATAAACAAACAACCCAACAGATGCTTAATAAGAGTGGACAATTTCCAGTTAATACCTCACACACAGTGAAACTAGCTAGAAAAAATACACAGTACACAAAGTGCTATAAAAAACAAAGAAATAAAGAACAAAATAAACAAAAAACAGGATACTTAATGTTATATATTGTAGCTCCGAGTTTGCTGAGTGTCCTTCCTTCGATAAGCTCACTGTAAAATGGCTGAACACTCACAACTGAGCTTCTTAGGAAAGACTGCTGTCCACTTGTGTCCCAAGGTCTCTTATCACACTTTCAGTGTTAAATAGACTACCACCTATGTGGTAGTTCATGGGTACAGAGTTTTTACCAAAGGGGATGACAATGCACTTTTTGGCATTGAGCTTGAGGCCATGGCTTTGACACCAGGCATCTGTCTCAGTGAGGCCCTTTTGTGGGATGTCCACATCATTAGGAGTTTTGATTATGGCTCCTAGTTTGCAGTCATCTGTGAAGTTCATTAGCCAAAGACCTTCTGTGTTAGCCTGTACTTTAGAGAAGTAGTTACCAAACAGGAAAGGACCCCAGGACTGAACCCTGTGGTACTCCACTTGCCACTGGTCTGAATTCAGATTTGGAATCTGCTACTTTCACAGTGTGGGTTCTGTCAGTGAGCCAGTTGGCAGCTCAGCTTGTGACATAGGGATTTATACCTAGTTTAGTGAGTTTATCTATAATTCCAGAGTGGGGGATAGTATCGAAGCCTTGCTGAGACCTTGATAGGCTGTGTGAACCACCTTACCCTCGTCTACGGCTTTGATGACTGCTTCAAAGAAGTCTATCAGGTTTAGGAGACATGATCTGCCTTTTACAAACCCGAACTGGGTGGGGTCCAGAGTTTGAAGATTACCATTGTCTTTGTTTATAAGTTCCATGATGATACATTCCATGGCCTTGCAGACCAGGCTCGTCAGGCTAATGGGGTTGTAGTTGCCGGGGTCCATGGTGACTCCCACTTGGTGGAGTGGGATAACAGTTGCTGTGTGCTATTCAGTGGGCACAAAGCCTGAGGTGAGGCTATGATTGAACATGGTACTTAGGTGGGGTGCCAGTACATAGTGTAGTTAATGTAGAATGCAGCCTGGGATGTTGTCAGGTCACATGGATGCTGTGTTCTTGGCTTTGGAGAGTGTGTTCTTTACCTGTGCAGCCATGATTACAGGAACTTTGCATTCTTCTGGTATAGAGATGGGCCCTTTAGGGGGTGAGAGGGGGTAAAGTTAGCACTGAACTTATCTGCCAAGATGCAGGCAATATCTGTTGGTTCTGTATATTTAGTGCCATTGTGCTGTAACTCAGAGCAGAGTGTTGCCATTGAGATTCTTGACATAGCTATAGAATGCTTTGTGGTTGTCCTTAGAATCAGTGGCAATTTTGTTTTCATAACTAGCTTTGGAGGATTTTATGAGGGATCTCAGCTTCTTCTTGAGGCTGACCAGGGAGTTCCTCCAATCATGGGATTTTACTCTTTTTTGCAACAGTTTCTTTCTTCTGTTGTAGAGTTTGTTTATGGCAGGGGACCACTAGATTGGCTTCCTTTTCTTGGAGGATAACATCTTGGTTTTGTTAGGAATAGCACGAACCATGCACTTGTGTAAGTGCTTATAAAGTGCATTTGTGTAGGATTCAGCAGTCGTACCTGTATTGTCCAGCTGCATGGGTGTCGTGAAGTTTACCACTTCTGTCTTAAGAGGCATGAAGTTGGCTTTGGAGAATTTTTTTATGGTGGTTTCCCTAATGGGGGGTGGGGGCGGGATGTGGCTGTCTAGGGTGATTCACTTGTGGTCGGATCTGACCAATGAGGAATTGACCTCTGGTGTGGAACACCGTTTGCCCATGTTGGTAATGACCAAGTCTAGGATATTGTTGCCACTGGTGGGGGTGTGGATAAGTTGATCCAAGGCACTGGAATTTATGAATTCCAGAAAACGTTGAGCAAAAGAGTTGGTACATGAGTAGTTTCCCCAGTTAATGGTGGGGTAGTTGAAATCTCCCATTATTAGGGTGTTTCCAGTGTAGCAAGAAATGAGGAGTGGGAATCCTGGGGCATGGTGGGGGATCTGTAGAAAGCTACAATTTGGATTGTGGTCTTGCCCAAAGTTAGTTGCACTTGGATAATCTTGGATGCATTATGCTGAGCAGCTAGCCTGGAGGTGTGGATATCCTTAATAAATATGGACACACCTCCGCCTTTAGTGTTTTGTTCCAGGTTAGGTGGCCGAAAGGTGTGGTATGAGTTATAGCCTGGTAATGCAGGGGTGCTCTCTGGAGCCTTGAACCAGGTCTCTGTCACTGCACAGATGTTGATGTTCTCCATTTTAAGGAGTGCCTCGAGTGAGTACATTTTGAGGTTTAGACTTCTAGCATTGATAGCATTACCCTCAGATTTTGCTTGCTTGTAGCTGTTACGGTGATGAATTTGTCATTTGAACCTTGCCTAAAAAAGACACTATAGGGGTGGCAAGAGCCTGAGACTGTATCCAGAATCCCAAGGGCAACAGATGCAGGCCATCTCTGGCAAAGCATCATGGTCTGTCGATCATGTCATCCCAGGCAGACAGATACTGGATCCCCTTAGAATGACACCAGAAGCTTAGCCAATTGTTGAAGTCAATCATTTTGTCCTTGTACTGTGGTATCATTCTGGATAATGGCAGAATGCTACTCAGGGCTAGGGTCATACCTGCCTGGGCTACAAGATCAAAGAGCTCCTCCATGTCTCTTTTCATGTAGTCCAGGGAGGTATGTCTCAGGTCATTCACACCAACATGGACAATGACAGAGTCATATTTGTACTTGTTGTGGAGTGACCTGGGCACGTGCATTATGTGGCGGATCTTGGCACCAGACAGGCAGCTGACAGTAACTTTCTCCTTGTTTAGCCTGGCGAGTGGAACATCAGTGTGCCTGACTATAGAGTCACCTATGACTAGAGTGTTGGGTACATTCTTGTGCTTTATAGGCTGTGGTTGAGTGACACACTGAGTTTGTAGGCTATGTGTCATTTGGGTTGTGTTGGGGGGGTGGAGGTTGCTGGCATTTCTGCTTTGGAGGTCTCTGTTGCTTTGGCAGATTTGTATTGAGAGCCTCCATGAATGTAGGTGTGTGTTTTATGTTTCTCTGTGTGTGTTTTGGTGGTGTAGGTTTTGAGGGACTATGTGATGAGTGTGGTGTGGTGCAAGCATTTACCTTCTTCTCTTGACTGTCTAGTCCAGTCTTCAGTGAAGAGAGCTTTGCTTCCGGTTTGGCTATATAAGTGCATCTCTCACAGGTTGTAGTGTTGGGTGGTAGGCGGAGAGGGTTGTCTGTGTACATGAGGCAATTGCTGCATTGCCCCAAGATGCCCAGATCCATCAGGTAGACAGGAGAAAACAGTGGGAGCTGACCCTTAGACATGCCTGGATAGGCAAACCTTTGGAACAGACTACCAATTAATGTCAACGAGAGCACCTCATTGGGCCTCTTTAGATGCATTCTGTACGAGTGGATGGGTGACCATAAGATCACGCTAGGGATGCTGCCTGTGTCCCTCTTGGACACGGGCAATAGGTGCTGATTGTGTGCCTAACAGCAACAGCTTGGGTAGGATTATATGTGCCCTAGGACTATTAGCCTACTAGAATTTAATGATGTTACTGTCCCATACGCTGATGTAAAAAAGACTCTAACATCCACACACAATGACTTGGCTACAATGAGTATAATACCACTACCAATTCATGTTTATAGAACACTGCACAGCACTCACACAGCCCAAGTTGGCTGCAATGAGATGAGAACCTCTAGCTAACTAGTTTTACACACTACAGATCAAAGAACTCAATGCACATACCACGGCTTAATTCTGATACTAAAATTTCTTCGGGTAGATAAGTTTATGGGCTCTAGTTAGTTGTAGATAAGTGGGATCGTGAGAGAATTCAAGCCAATTCAGTTGGTACAGAGAAAAACAGTGGTGGATGGAGAATTTTGCATTAGTAACAAATTTAGTAACTTTGTTTTAGCATGAGTCTAGTTTTGTTTTCAGGGAGGACTGTAGATTGGTGAGGATAGGGGCACCATATAAGAGAGTTGGAAGCAAGAAAGATGAGGCAAGTGCCTTTTATCAGTGAGGCTAAGAAAATAGTTGTGCCTATAAAGGGATCCTAGCTTTTGATGGGTTTTTTGATGTTGCTGTAGATGTGAAGGTCATCGATGATGACACCAAGCAATTTGGTGCTTGGGACAACTTCAGTGATAGTGTTGTTTTGGGAGTGAACAGAGAATTGTGACTTGTCAACAGGGTTAGATTTAGTGGGGGTAAACATTAAGAGTTTTGTTTTATTGGGGTTAAGGGCAAGATGGTTCTGAGACATCCAGGTTTCGGTAGTGGTAAATGCTTCTTGGGTAAGTTGCTGTAGTGCAGTGACTGATTTCGAGCAGGAGATAATAGTGGGGTCATCTGCATATTGGATAACAGTACTGTGGGTGAGAGTGGTGTGAAAGTCATTGGCAAATATAGTGAATAAAAGGGGACCCAGTATTGAACCCTGAGGTACACCTGTGTTTGTATTGGT
This sequence comes from Protopterus annectens, assembly GCF_019279795.1. Classification (NCBI taxonomy): domain Eukaryota; kingdom Metazoa; phylum Chordata; order Ceratodontiformes; family Protopteridae; genus Protopterus; species Protopterus annectens. Next base: position 1,159,029,379 of record NC_056747.1, on the reverse strand, counting down.
GAACGGGGAAGAAGAGTGCTGCCATATAGGAGATCGTTGCCTGTTGCTAAGGTAGTTAGTGAACCATTGTAAAGTAGGTGGAGATAATCCTAGGTTAGAGAGTTTGGTAAGCAGAAGGGAGTGGGAAATTATGTTAAATGCTTTTGATAGATCAAGAAAGAGTGCAAAGACTAAGGAGCCAGCATGTCGGGCTCTATTTACTGTATGTAATAGGCAATGAGGGCAGTGTTAGTGCTATGTCCTGGCCTAAAGCCGTGTTGAGTGGGGGAAAGGATATGGTGTTTTACCAGACGACTAATGAGCTGAGTATGTGTGCAGTTTTTGGAGATGGGACAATAACGGCAATAGACCAGAAGTTTGAAATGTCACAGTTGTTGCCATCTTTGTGAAGTGGGAGAACAAATGCTTTTTTCCAGATATCAGGTATGCAAGATTCCTGAATGGACCTACTGAGGAGAATGCGGATGGGGTATGCAGTGGAGGAGGCTGCTAGTTTTAAGTATTCTGCAGGTAAGTTATCTGGGGCTTTGGTACAAGGTTTTAATTTATGAAGGAGTTTATAGATGGTAGAGGTAGGTATAGGTGAGAGTGAAAAAGTAGGTAGTGGATTTGAAGGGGACTGAACTAATGGTGGATGAAGTGGGTTTGCGCTGATGGGTGGGAAGGTGGTATTGAGTTTAGCGATGGTGTCAATAAAGTATGTGTTAAAAAGTGAGGCTAATTCAGTGGGTGTTTTTTCTGGGTTTGGGCATGGATTATTGTTGGTTCCTGGATGGAGAAGGGAATTGATTGCACCCCAGAATTTCTTGGGGTTTTGTTTGTATTGGTTTTGGATGGTTTGGAAGTATTCTTTTTTGTTTTTGACAACTGAATGTTTAGCCTGATTACGAAGTTACTTATATTGCATGAGGTTGGAAAGAGTTTTATTTTTCTGCCAGGCTTTCCAGGCTTTGTCCCTAATTTGCTTTGTGGTCTTGGTAAGCCAGCTGGCATGCTTTGCTTTGATTCTTTTTAGCCGGAGAGGGGCAAGGTTCTTTAGGATGCTAAGAAATGTGGTATTAAAGAATTCTACAGCTTCATTGAGTGGGAGGAATTTTAGTGGAGTCCAGTTGGTGTTTTGCAAGATATCATTGAAGGTAGTTGGGGAGAAGTGTGATAGGTCTCTAGCATGTCGGTATTGGTGTATGTTTGGTATAGAGGTGGGTTTACGTATTATGAATGCAGGAGAGTGGTCACTGATACTGTTTGGGAGTATGCCAGAGGAGGAGACTTTATCTGGGTCAGAAACCATGATCCAATCCAAGATAGAACCTTTGTTATTCTTATTGTCAGGTCTGGTTATATCAAAGATTAGTTGGGTATAGGTGTGGAGGTTGACATTGGTAGAGGGGCTGTTGTTGGAGATATTACGCCAGTTAATATTTACATCACCTAGGATGATGGTTTAATTTTTTTATGTTGTTGTTTGCCCAGACAAGTATTTCTTCTAGAATAGGAGCATTATTGCCTGGGGGAACATATATGACTATGATACAAAGGTTTTTATGATCACTGAGTTTTAGGAAGGTGACTAGTAGCGCTACTGTGGGGAAGAGGGGAATAGCTTTAGTATATGGAATTACTGTGAAGGTGCTTGGATATAGTAATGTGATGCCTCCACCTTTTTTATGAAGTCTGTTGGCTCTAAGGCAGAAATAGCTAGGGGGTAGATATTCAGAATCTTTGATGCATGGTTTTAGCAAGGTTTCAGCAATGGCAGTAAAGTCAGGTTTATACTGACTCAGCCATGCATGCAGTTGAGGAATTTTATTTCTTATGCTTTGGAGATTGATTGTGGTAAAATTTAGGTATTTTTTGGAGATGGGGGAATTTTGAGAAGGAGGAGGAGGGCCAGGGTTAGGGTGTATGTCACCACAAATGACCAGGTTATGGAGAGGAGGGAGAGAGGTAGGTAGGGGCTTCTTTTCAGCGTGTTGGAGATATTTGTGGACATAGTTGCAAGGATGGCTTTGAGGTAGAGATAGGATAACCACTTTATTTTGTAGAATTAAATTAGTTGCATATAAACTAGAGCATATTGTAGAGTAGCTGGAGAGGGTGTGAGTGTGGGATGTTGCTGTGGAGGTGGGTGTGGGAGTTAAGTAGATTGAGTGAAATGAGGATAAACTTAGAAGGAGAGATAAGTAAAGAGTAAATAAGAGAAGAAAGATATGGGATATAAGAGGCATAATAGTGAAGTATGGAATAATAGAAGGGCAGGATGAGTGGTGTGGGAAAAGAAGTTAGGATAGGAAGGTGTTGGTAGGACTGAAGAGATCAAGTAGAGGGTGTGGGAGAATAAAGATAAGCAGGGATAAAGTAGGATGTATGGGAGAGTGAAGATAAGTAGAGATAAAGATTAAGTAGGGATGGCAGGGATATGGATGCATGTGGTTGTGAGAGGTGGGAGGTAGATGTAAAGAGAAGGGTGTGGAGATTTGAAGTGAAGTGAGTGGAAGTAGGAGGAGTAGCTGAAAGTAAGTGATGGAGTCTATATTGGCAATCAAGTGAGTTGCAGCAGTGATAATTGGTGGGGTAAGTGGGAGGAGGTAGGTGGAAGGAGATGTGTGATTGGAGGGAGGGAGGTGGTTGTGGCAAGGTTAGCTATAAGGGTAATTGATATGGGGTGGGTGGGAATGGGGGTAGAGTAGGGGATCAGAGTGTGCCTGAGCACAGCGAGGGTGAATGGAGCGGGTTGGTCCAGCAGGAGGAGACAGAAGTGCAGAAAAAACAACCAGGTAGTACATGCCAGCGCCAGTGCAAACATGCCAAAATTATTAAAAATATATTAATTTTTCATATTCCCTTCCTTTGTTAGACATCTACAATGTAGCTTTGCAAATATATGTATATGTTCTAACATATTCTGGGGAGTTATATTCATATTTGTGGACTTTTAGATCACCTTCTGTCTGTGTAGACTCCTGTACATGGAAAAATTCCACGTACACTATGGACACTGACATGGAGTCTACAGGCATACCTTTCCACTTGTTAGATCACTTCCACTGGGTCATTTGCATGAAATTGAACTGCTTATTAGATCATTTTCATTCCACAGAACTTTTCCTGTTTGCGCGTGCTTGAGCACTGCTAAGCGATGCTAACTGAATCTAAAATTGTTCGAGCTTGTGCACGCATAGCAGCACAATACGTACACCAAAAAATATCATGTAAGTTTTACTGAATTGCACTGATTGTTTCACATGTTGTAACTGATGACTCTTTATGTGAATTGGAGTCAGCTCAGCAGAAATAATTAAAGGTGGATACTTATCATGATTTTGTACTCGTCACTGTAAGTCCATGTGTTTAGTTGTAATGTATACTCATGGGGCTACCTTTGTGCAGTAGTTTTCAAGTAGTTGAGTTTATAGCAGTCTGATTTCAATGAATAGTTAAACCATCTTACTGAAAGATTTATCCTCTGCTCCTTTACCATATCTCTTAACCTCTTAGTACAAGAAGTTTGGTAAAGCCAAAAATAGTGTGTGTGGGGAGGCAGAGTCCCAAAAATAAAGTTGCTACTATAAAAGGTGTTGTGTTAGCATACATTTTCTGAAAGATAAAAACTCTGGAACGCAAGTGTCTGTCATTATTTTATTACTTTAATCCTAAATGATTTGCCAGAAGCTGACAAATTTTATGAGTTCAAACCAGAAATATGAGGCAAAAATCTAGACATTTTGTGAAAATCTGGAGAGTTGAGAGGTACTTCCCTTACACATTCTTGGGATATGTTATTGTAGTGCCCTGAAGATCTATGATCATTGGCTGGTTCATAGACAATAACAAGGTTTATCAGATGTCTTTGGGGTACTGTAATAACATATCTGAGTTAATATACCAGAAGTCATTGTTGTAGAACTGACCAATGTAGTAAAGCAAGAAAGACCAAGATATTCAACCATTCTCCTAACTAGCAAACAGAATATATGCTCCATCCCATATCCTTTGATGTAAATGTTAAATATGGCATTGCTGCAAGATACACCTTTTTACTTACTCCAAGGACAGAAATTTTGTTTTTCAAACCCATTCCATTGCTATGGTACACTCTTCAAATCTTCTGCACACATATTACTTATTATACACTGTTTAATGGAAAAATAGTTGGGGAAAGTTTAGGCTGTTCTGAAGAATATAAGTCTTTCAGGGATACCATGCCAAATGCTGGTCCTAATACTTGAATCACTTGCTGACAGGCCCTAAGGATAGAAATAATTTGGCTCATAATACTTGCCATAGGCAAGGTCCATATAGTTATTATAACAAACAGAATATAGGTAAAGTGCAATATGACATCAAATTCACCAATGATGTCAAATATATAAAAGAGATCGTATATAAAAATTGGAAATTGCTTAGTATGAATAAAGAATTGAAGAATGTGGTGTGTGAATACCCTAACTTCAGATATAGTAATTGTCCAAATCTGAAAAGACTACTATGTAAAGAAAAAATGCTACACATACCATTAGATATTAGGACCAAATTTAGGCAAGGAACATTTCCCTGTAAGAAATGTTGTATCTGCAAATACATCACTGATGAACAGCCATATGAAAATTTAGAAATTGGCTTTAGGTTTACACCGAATTTTTATGCCACATGTGATACTACAAACATAATTTATCTTGCAACATGTGAGAATTGCGAAGTATACTATGTGGGTATGACAACGCGTAGGCTCAGAGATCGAGCCTACAACCACATATATGATATACGGAAAATGAATGTAAACAATGTTTTAGCCAGGCATTGTCAATCTTTTCCATCTCATATGTTCAAATTCAGGGTTTTGCAGATATTACATCCCAACAGAAGAGAAGGCAATGTATTAGGTACCTTAGAGCTGTATGAATTGAAATGGATACTAACACTTAGAGCACATATAGAGCCAGGTTTAAATACAGCCCTTAGTATTAGACCGGCGCTGTTATGAAAGACCATGCTATGTTGGTTAGATCTGTTATTAATCATAGTATCATGTTAAGACAATCTAATGGTTCATAAAATGGGGGTTTTGGAGATATATGTGTATTTTATATTATTTTTATTTATCACAAATTTATATGATTGTCTAATCACAACAGTGATTAAACTTTTTACCTTCTCCTCTCTTTTTCTTTCACTTAACACCTCCCTTTTTCTTCATTTTCTTTCTTTTGCCCTTTTTTTTCCCTCACTTCCTCACTTCCACCTTCCCTGTCTATTTTCCACCTCCTTTATTTAGTTTGTTCTTTTCATTCCCTACTCTTCCCTCCCCCTCCTCCTCCCTTCCCCTTCCCCTCTCTCCCTCCCCTTCCCCCCTTACCACCCCCCCCTTCTTCCATTTTTCTTTCTTTCTTCTGGGTTTTCCTCACGCCTGGCTATTCTTTCTTGTATTTTGTTCTTTTTCACTTTTTTATATATTTTTAGTTCATATATCTGACCTAGTTTGATGCATTATATGATGTGTTTAATTGATAATATTTGTTTTATACATTAATGGTCATCAAACCACTTATAGGATGAACTGTTATACAGATTCTATGAAATTATAAATATAATACATCATATCTATTAAAGATAAATGTATGGATTTCCATAGATAGGAATAAATAGGAATTATAAATTTACATACTTCAGGGCTGTATTAAGTTTCATGTTTATATAGTTTTTTGATAAACTGAAGGAAATGCATTTGTATATATTTGTTATATTTTAATATACTTTTTAGATTATTTACTATAGTAGTGGTAAGATTATAAAAGTTGTATTAGATTCTAAGCGAAATATTCTTATGAACTGCGGCTTTAAGCATTAATGAAATTAAGTGATTTCTAGTTGATTAATTGTTTTTAGCCGCCAAAAATGTTGCTAATTAGGATGTACGCCACAACTATATAAGATCAACATGTATTCTTAAATTTTGTAACCTGAGGAAGCGCACTTGTTGGGTGCGTGAAAGCGCTTGTTTCATTTTAAAAATAAAATCCTTTGCTGCTAATTCATCGTGGAGGCTTCAGTGATTTGTTGAATAATACCAGGGATACCATGCCAAATGCTGGTCCTAATGCTTGAATCACTTACTGTTTTCACTGTGGTGACATATGGTTCTGACCCTACTTTTGTAAATATTGTATGCACTGACTTTAATCGTGATGCCAAACAATTCATATACACCCCTCAGGCTAAATATCTTTTGTTGTAAGATGGTTCACTGCTTGTGGTGTTGCTTACTATAACTTATCCAATAATTAAACAGAGAAAGCAGTCCAGAAAAAAACACAAAACAGGCATTATTTGGATTTTGGTTTACTGTAACTTATGTTTATTGTGTTTGTTGTGGTGAAGCTAACATTCACTGCTTTGCTTTCTATTCCAATAATGACTGAAAAGAGTCCACAGGTCTGCAAATTAGTTGTGTGAGTCTGAGTCAGACTTGGCTATTTTGTGATAAATGGAGGCTAATTTTTAAAAGCCATTCTGTCCATGTTGGTGATAGCAGAAAAAACAGATTGTCTTTTATGTGCAGTTATTCGCCTGTAGCTGACCTATCCATGCTTTCCATCCAAACACTCCACCTATCTCAGGTACACCTGAAAGCATCTATGCTCTTACAGCCCATGTTTCTCTGCAATAGTCTTTTCTATCTAGCCATTTCACTTTATGAATAAATATCCTTTCTAATGTCTAAACTGAAGTGCATGCTCTCTTTTTAAAGTTTAGCCCCATTCTTCTTCTCCAGTCCTTTCTCTATAAAAGCATTTAATCAGCGGCCCCATCATTACTTTAAAGACTCATTTCAATTCTCTGTTTCTCTCTTTTATCCAGTCTGGAAACATGCCAACAGTCTTTCTGGACTGGCCACTCTACATCTCTAACCATCAGCTCCTCAGTGCCTTGTCCATTACTCAGTCCCCCTCCCAGTCCTGGTAGTACCCCTTATTTATTTGTGGCCACTAGTTGGGAGGGAACAGAAGGTGGATAGCACATTGTACTTGATGCTATCCCCTGGTTTAGAACCTGTTGGTAGATTGGGAAGGGGAGTAACAAAGAGGCTCCGGGGGTGGAGTGGAACTGTACCTGCCATATTATCCATGCTGCTTGCTTAGCTTTTTCTCTAGTCTAACTAATTCCCCTAACATGCTGGCATTGGCTGTAGGCTAGCTGGGCAATGGTGAGTAACTGTGAGTGCATGTCCCCATCCCAGGTCCACAGGGTGGTCTCAGTCCTCCTGTCTCCTAGCCAAGCATCATCTAGCTGATTTCTGGTCCCTGTCAGAGTTCCATTAGAGCAATGCCCAGCTTGGTCTCCCAAGGACAGGCACAGCCCTCCTCCTCCTTGTCTTGTCTTCAAGCACCAGAACTGTTAATTAAGGTAGTGTCACCTGGGCTGTATTCAGGGCATGATCCGTTTTTGCTACCACTGAGCCTTCTGTGGGCTGTCTTGAGTAAATTGATTAGTGGCAGAAGAACTATTTAACTCTACTGCTTGGGTTGCACTTCTACCAGAGGAAACTATCTAACATCCAATTAGCTTTGACCAGAACATTCTCACTTTATGTTTGATAGTTTCTTTTTGCAGTCATTATTACCTCAAAGCCCTTTTCTTGCTCTGTGCTCTTTAATGTGACCCCACAGGTAGTATTTCACCTTGCAGTTGTTAGCTCCCAGGTGAAATTCTTTGCACTTTCCACTGGTGAGCTTCATTTTATGTTTCTCTGCCCAGTGTACTAGATGCCTTAGATGTCTTTGTAACCTCACCTCCCACTCATAACTGCCCCACCTTTCTTAGCATTGTCTGTAAACCGGTTGATCATGTTCTCAGAGCACCTTGTGGTGTTTGATATGAGTATTCTGAAAAGCACTGTTCCTGTGACTCAACCCTTGCAGGGCACTTCTCAGCACTTCTGTTAATTCTGATAAAGTCCCCCTTGTCATCACTCTCTTTTATGAAACTCCATTACTGCCATTTGTTTTTCCTCCATTACAACCCCCTACACATTTCCTATCAGCCTTCTGCTTGGGACAGACATAAATACTTTGATGAGGTCTAGGAATACCATACTCACCAGGTTCTTAAGTCACTTTATAGTGTAAATAAGTCATAAAAATGACTAAAACAGGACTGTTATGACCATCTGACCACATTTCTCTGCTGGCTTATCATTCATGTTGTTTATCTCTAGGGAAGTAAATAATCTTTCCCCACCATATTTTCCCCATTACCTTCTCTGCAACTGTGGTGCTTATGGGCTTATAGCTGCATGGGTCATTACTTTCGTGGCCATTTTGTGTTGTGGCACTGCTGTGGCTTCCTTCCAGTCTACTGGAATCTTATTCTTCCTAAGTGACTGTTGTGAAGAGCTCTACCAATGAATCTGCAATCATATCTGACAAGCTCTTTATGATTCTAGACAGTGAATCATGAGGACCTTCTGCCTTGTCCTTTATAAATTCTTTAGAAACTTTTCTATATTTTCCTTGGGTATGATCTGTTTTCTGACTCTGTATCTTCTTTAGATATGATCTGTCCACTCCTTCTCTCTTATCCCTCCCCCATTCTGGAAAAAAAAAAATCTCTTTTTTTCTTTCATATCAAGTGTGGCTAAAAATTCTTTAAAAAATTCTGCCTTGTCAAAATCCTCTCACTTTTCTGTGTTCTCCTTTTACTGCCTCCAATGCTCTGTTTTCAGTTTGTTGTATTTGCCTATGTATTTAGGGAAACCCTACTTATGCTGTCTTTGGCTCCTTTTGCTGATACCATCTGCAGCTTTTATATATTTACTTGTGTTTGAAGAGCAGCCAGAAATGACTGTGAAACTTTTAAAAGAAAATAACAAACAGATATCCACATAAAGTGTTAAATTAAAATGGTGCACGTTGTTAGTCAGATAATCAGTGAAAAGTAAAAAAAAGAAGGCCACAAGGAACAAATAATAAATTAATATTAACAGCAGGTAATAATAAATAAAAACGCAACAAGCATGCATTGTACAAACAGTAGATATAATCTGTTTAACATTACAGGGTAAAAATGTAAATAAAAAAAAACATTATACTAGATTTGTAAAGCATTTAAATTGCTCCAGGTGAAATAGTGAACCAATAGTTTCTTTCTAAAGGTTACACCATTCTGAATGTTTCTGAATAAGGAGGATGTTCATTCCAATACAAATGATCTAAGGGAAGTATAATGCAGCTCAGTCAAGACTGGGTCTAAGATTGGAAGTTGGGAGCAAACATATGAAATTGCTTCAAGCGGAGACAGTAACTTTATAGAAGCAACTTATGTAAGAAAGTAGGACAGAAGAGACTAGTTTGTAGTTTGCTGGGAAGAGCAACTGAATTGTAAAGAGTATATTAATACTTCCTGTTACTGGGTAGGTTAATGAAGCAATGCTCCTTAATGGGGCTGGTTAGCTAAGAGTAACTATGATTAGATCTAATTTGGAGAGAAGAATACCTGTCCACCATCCAGCCATCTATCCACCCAATGCAGGTGACTCACACCCGATCCCTGTAGTGACCCCATGAACACCTGCTGCCATCCACAGAGTTTACTAGGCTAGCAGGAAATGGAAATAGATTGTAAAGCCTTTCTTGTGTATCGAGCACACACACACACACACACACACACACACACACACACACACACACACACACACACACACACACACACACACACACACACACACACACACACACACACACACACACACACACACACACACACACACACACACACACACACACACACACACACACACACACACACACACACACACACACACACACACACACACTCATACATGCACCCACACCCACACCCACCCACACACACATACCTATAGACAATGCATTTTATTTAAGGGATAAAATAAAATATTTCAGAGCTTTACCAGAAAGGCTCATCCAGACTCTGCTACACTTTGCTGTGAAGGAAAGGTTAGTTTGCTTTTATTTTTTGTATTTTGTATTACTTTATTGCCTTTCTATATTTTGAATACTGTGGTTTATTTTCTTTACCTTGTGTTTTACTTGCATTCTGCTTTAACAGCATATTAAAACTTCAAAAGAGACCACAGCTCTCTCTCTTCTGAGTCAGGCAGAATTTTTTTCCCGCCCAATTCCCGCCCTCCCACCCAGTTATAGTTGTCTTGTTAAATACCACTGTCTTTCTAGTTGCCTGCCTCTTATGTTAATCTGACCATATATCTCATTTCCTCTCTACTTTCACTACCTTGTGTGAGTAATCACAAAATCATCATTTTTGAAATCACTCCCCTTCAACTATTTAAATTTATTGGCCATCCTACTGTATTCCATAGTACCAGAATACAAAAGTGACCACCCCTTTCAATCCATCTTGCTGTTTTAAAAATAGTAACTCCACTGAACCTTAACTTTTTAAACAGGTAAAACTTAAGTTACCTACTTTCACATCTAACTTCTCTAGTGCACACTGCAGCATTCATTTTTTTTCATCTTACCTTTAAGCATCCCTGTGACTAGCACTTTCTGTAATACCTGCTGGAAAGCACTAGGAAGCCTTAAACTGATACAAGCACTGAAAACTCTCCTTGTTAATAAGGAGAAATTAATAGTAGGCACTAAACAGCCTATAATTGCAATGTACCTTGCTAAGGTAAAGGAAAACAGCTCCTGTAATTTACAAAAAAAAAAAAAAAAAAAAAAAAAAAAAAGCACCAAACCAGGCATGTCCTAGGGTCAGCTTCCGGTGATTTCTCCTGTCCACCTGGTGAATCTGGGCATACTGGGGCAATGGAGCAATTGCCTCATGTACACAGACAATCCTCTCCTCCTACCACCCAACACTACAACCTGTGAGAGATGCACTTACATAGCCAAAATGGAAGCAAAGCTCTCTCCACCCAAGATTGTGCTAGACAGTCAAGAGGAGAAGGTTAACACCCACACTACACCTCAAGCAACACATAGCCCTTCTAAACCCACACCACCAACACTCACATATAGCAACACTAAATTCACATATGCAGAGGCCCTTAACTGTAACCTGCCAAAGCAACAAGGAAGTCTGAAGCTGAAACGCAAACAAACACCAATCACAACCAAAGTGTCACACAGTTCACAATACCAATGTGCCGCCCAGCAACAGCCCCTAAGGCAAGAAAATGTACCTAACACTTTAGTCATAGGTGACTCTATAGTCCGGCACACTGATGTCCCTCTCACTAGGTTGAACTAATGGGAGATGGTTTGGCAGTTAAGGTTGGACGCATGTGGAAATTATGGATCGAATGACCACATATCCATCAACCCAGCCCTTAAGATTCTCGCTGATGACCCAAAGAGACATCGATAGATGGTTAACTGTTGTAACTTATGTAAACAAATAAATAAATAAATAAAATATTCAGATTCAGTCCTTATGGAGCATGTACATATAATATATTTTATTTTTATTAAGGGTGTAGCTTAAAATATAGTTGTTAACACTATTTAAGGTACAAGAATAAATGTGGTTTTAACATACAATATTTTTATACTATATATATATATTTTACATACATTTTATATATATTTTTTATATTTTTATATATTTATTGGTATTTATACACCAAACTAATGTATTAATAAGAAATGAGTATTTCCTGTCACAATTTCTTTGATGATTTTACTTGTATTTAATTTTTACAACATTTATATAAGTTGGAAACAAAATTATGAAATGTTAAGATCATGAATTCCTATGAACCTCTACAACTTTGTATTAACATTCAAGTGTAAATTACCAAAGGTTTGGTTCAGCATTACCTCAATGTTAATTAGTGTCAATTAATGGCCAGCCTATTAGAAGTCAAGATTAATTAAGTGTGTTTTACTTAGATGTATTTAAACTGAAGATTTGTATGTGTAACAGATTCTGATGAAGTCTCCACATGGGAGATGAAAGCGCTTAATCTGTTTTTTTTGTCAAATAAATTGGTGTCTTGAAACGTTTTACCTAATGGTCTGTTGGACTTGGACCTTGAATTTATTGAAATTGAGTTTCCACGTTTTATTAAAAGGAAAACCTTTATTGTTACTGGAGAACAGCGCCTACAACTGCATTTTTTCTGTTTGGAAGTTGTGTGCTTTTCGGTTACTAGTGGCTGTAATTGGCGCTTTTCTGGTACAAATATGACTCTGTCATTGTCCATGTTGGAGTAAATGACTTGAGACGTACCTCCCTGGACTACATGAAAAGAGACATGGAAGAGCTCTTGGATCATGTGGCCCAGGCAGGTATGACCCTAGCCCTGAGTAGCATCCAGCCTTCGCCCAGAATGATACTACAATATAAGGACAAAATGATTGACTTCAACAATTGGCTAAGCTTCTGGTGTCATTCAAAGGGGATCCAGTATCTGTCTGCCTGGGACAACATGATTGACAGACCACGATGCTTTGCCAGAGATGGTCTGTACCTGTCGCCCCTGGGATACAGGTAACTGGCTAAGGCTCTTTCCACCCCTATAGTGCCTTTTTTAGGCAAAATTCAAAGGACAAAACCACCACCGTAACAGGTACAAGCATGCAAAATCTGAAGGTAATGCTACTCAGTGCTAGAAGTCTAAACCTCAAAATGCACTCTCTTGAGGCACTCCTAAAAATGGAGAACATCAATATCTGTGCAGTAAATGAGACCTGGTTCAAGGCTACAGAGAGCACCCCTGCAATATCAGGCTACAACTCTTACCACACTTTTCGGCCACCAAACCAGGAACGAAACACTAAAGGCGGAGGAGTGTCAATATTCACCAAGGATATTCACACCACCAGGCTAGTTGCCCAACACAATGCGTTTGAAATTCTCCAGGTGCATCTAACACTAGGTAAGACTGCAATCCAAATTGTAGCTTGCTACAGATCCCCCACCATACCCCAAGATTCTCACTACACCTTTCTAAACATACTGGAAAATATTAAGATAGAACCAAACACCCTAATACTGGGTGATTTTAACTACCCTGCCATTAACTGGGAAAACTACTCATGTACCAACACCTTTGCCCAACAGTTCTTGGAATTCATAAATTCCAATGCCCTGGATCAACTAATCCATAGTCCCACCAGGGGCTCCAATATCCTAGACCTGGTCATTACCAACATGGGAAATCGATGCTCCACACCTATGGTCACCCCCTCGTTAGTCAGGTCTGACCATAAGCTAATCACCCTTAACATCCACATCCCACCCTACCCCAGTAAGGAAACCTCCATAAAAAACTTCTCCAAAGCCAACTTCATGCTACTCAAGTCAGAAGTGACAAACTTCATGACACCCATGCAGACGGGAACTGAAATTTCAACTGCTGAATCCTACACTAAGGCACTGTAAGAGCACATCCACTCATGCATGAATCGTGCCATCCCAAATAGAACCAAGATGCTCTTATCCAAAAAAAGGAAGACAATCTGGTGGCCCCTGCCATAAACAAACTTTACAACAAAAGGAAGAAACTGTTGCAGAAAAGAGGAAAATCCCAGGATGCAAAAAACTCCCTTACCAGCCTCAGTAAGAAACTGAGATCCCTCATAAAATCCTCCAAAGCTAGTTATGAAAATAAAATTGCCAAAGATTCCAATGACAACCACAAGGCATTCTATAACTACGTCAGGAATCTAAATGGCAATGCTCAGATCTGCTCTGAGCTAAAACAGAATGGCATTAAATATACTGACCCCAAGGATATTGCCAATATCTTGGCAGATCGATTCAGTGCCAACTTCACCCCCCCTCACCCCCTAAATGGACCATCTCAATACTGGAAGATTGCCAAATTCCGGTAATAACGGCCACACAGGTAAAAAATGCACTGTCCAAAGCTAAGAATACAGCATCCATGGGACCAGATGACATCCCGGGCTGTGTACTACATGAACTACAATATGAACTGGCACCTCACCTAAGTGTGATGTTTAATCATAGCCTCACCTCAGGTTTTGTGCCCACTGAGTGGTGCACAGCTACAGTTATCCCACTCCACAAGGGGGGATCCACCTTGGATCCCAGAAACTACCGTCCCATCAGTCTGACAAACCTTATCTGCAAGGTCATGGAGAGTATTATCATGGAACTTATAAGCAAAGATATTGGCAACCTTCAAACACTGGACCCCACCCAGTTTGGGTTCATGAAGGGACGATCTTGTCTCCTGAACCAGATTGACATCTGCGAATCAGTCTCCAGAGCCATGGACAAGGGTAAGGTGGTCCACACAGCCTATCTAGATTTTGCCAAGGCTTTTGACACCATCCCCCACTCTGGAATCATAGATAAACTTACTAAGCTGGGCATTAATCCCTATGTCACCTAATGGGTTGCTAACTGGCTTACTGATAGAACCCACACTGTAAAAGTAGCCGACTCCAAATCTAGCTCCAGACAAGTGACAAGTGGAGTATCTCAGGGTTCAGTCCTGGGACTGCTCTTGTTTGGCATCTACTTCTCTGAAGTACAGGCCAACACTAAGGGACTCTGGCTAACAAAGTTCGCAGATGACTGCAAACTGGGAGCCATTAATGAATCTCCAAATGATGTGGATACTCTACAAAAGAGCCTTACAGAAACAGATGCTTGGTGCCAGAGCCGTGGGCTCAAGCTCAATGCCAAGAAATGTATAGTTATCCCCTTTGGGAAAAAACATGTATCCATGAATTACCATATAGGTGGCAGTACACTAAACACCGAAAGTGTGATAAGAGACTTAGGGACACAGGTGGACAGTGGTCTCACCTTCGATAACCACATCGCCACAACAGTCAGGAAATCCTTCTATATGGCACACCAATCACTAAGGGCTTTCCATCCAGAAAAAAGGAGGTCATTGTTCCATTGTACTCATCCCTCATTAGACCCATTATAGAATACAATGCCCCATTTGGTATGTACCTCTCAAGACATCTACAACAACTGGAAAGGCCGCAGAAATACCTCACTAAAAGAATCACAGGCCTAAAGCAGATGCCCTACACTGACTGCCTTAAGAAACTCCAGCTATACTCTGTCACATATCTTCTACTCAGAGGCGATCTCTGTTTAACATACAAGGCCATGTCAAACCTAGAACTGTTGGACATGCTACACTTAAAGAAATCCCAATCCCTCAGAGCCACAAACTCCAGGGATCTAAACCTTGTCATCACAATAAACAAATCATGCTGGAGGGATAGGTTCCTGACCCAGAGACTCCCCAGACTCTGGAATAGATTGCCCATACATGTCAAAACCTCAGCTTAAAAACCTCAGCTTTGGCCGGCTAACAACTTGTTACATTCAACTGGACATATAAGAGAATTTAAGTACCTTTATCTGCTTTTTTTTTCAAAAAAATACAGTATTTAAATTGATTTTAACTGTGTGGAAAGAATATTTAGCTGAACTGGAACTTTTCACTCTGCTCTTCAGTGTGGAAGAAATATTAGCTGAACTGGTAGTTAGTCAGTGTTTGCTGAATTTTGTTATTTGCTAGTAATTACAGGTGTGGGGGTAGTCACATTCTTTGATTTCCTGTCCTTGCCTATTTAAGTGGTACAGTGTGAAATATTTTCTGCTTAAAAACCTCAGCTTTGGCCGGCTAACAACTTGTTATATTCAACTGGACGTATAAGAGAATTTAAGTACCTTTATCTGCTTTTTTCAAAAAAATACAGTATTTAAATTGATTTTAACTGTGTGGAAAGAATATTTAGCTGAACTGGAACTTTTCACTCTGCTCTTCAGTGTGGAAGAAATATTAGCTGAACTGGTAGTTAGTCAGTGTTTGCTGAATTTTGTTATTTGCTAGTAATTACAGGTGTGGGGGTAGTCACATTCTTTGATTTCCTGTCCTTGCCTATTTAAGTGGTACAGTGTGAAATATTTTCTGCTTAAAAACCTCAGCTTTGGCTGGCTAGCAACTTGTTATATTCAACTGGACGTATAAGAGAATTTAAGTACCTTTATCTGCTTTTTTTTCAAAAAAATACAGTATTTAAATGGATTTTAACTGTGTGGAAAGAATATTTAGCTGAACTGGAACTTTTCACTCTGCTCTTCAGTATGGAAGAAATATTAGCTGCACTGGTAGTTAGTCAGTGTTTGCTGAATTTTGTTATTTGCTAGTAATTACAGGTGTGGGGGTAGTCACATTCTTTGATTTCCTGTCCTTGCCTATTTAAGTGGTACAGTGTGAAATATTTTCTGCTTAAAAACCTCAGCTTTGGCCGGCTAACAACTTGTTATATTCAACTGGACGTATAAGAGAATTTAAGTACCTTTATCTGCTTTTTTTTAAAAAAAATACAGTATTTAAATTGATTTTAACTGTGTGGAAAGAATATTTAGCTGAACTGGAACTTTTCACTCTGCTCTTCAGCGTGGAAGAAATATTAGCTGAACTGGTAGTCAGTGTTTGCTGAATTTTGTTATTTGCTAGTAATTACAGGTGTGGGCGTAGTCACATTCTTTGATTTCCTGTCCTTGCCTATTTAAGTGGTACAGTGTGAAATATTTTCTGCTTAAAAACCTCAGCTTTGGCCGGCTAACAACTTGTTATATTCAACTGGACGTATAAGAGAATTTAAGTACCTTTATCTGCTTTTTTCAAAAAAATACAGTATTTAAATTGATTTTAACTGCGTGGAAAGAATATTTAGCTGAACTGGAACTTTTCACTCTGCTCTTCAGTGTGGAAGAAATATTAGCTGAACTGGTAGTTAGTCAGTGTTTGCTGAATTTTGTTATTTGCTAGTAATTACAGGTGTGGGGGTAGTCACATTCTTTGATTTCCTGTCCTTGCCTATTTAAGTGGTACAGTGTGAAATATTTTCTGCTTAAAAACCTCAGCTTTGGCCGGCTAACAACTTGTTATATTCAACTGGACGTATAAGAGAATTTAAGTACCTTTATCTGCTTTTTTTCAAAAAATACAGTATTTAAATTGATTTTAACTGTGTGGAAAGAATATTTAGCTGAACTGGAACTTTTCACTCTGCTCTTCAGTGTGGAAGAAATATTAGCTGAACTGGTAGTTAGTCAGTGTTTGCTGAATTTTGTTATTTGCTAGTAATTACAGGTGTGGGGTAGTCACATTCTTTGATTTCCTGTCCTTGCCTATTTAAGTGGTACAGTGTGAAATATTTTCTGCTTAAAAACCTCAGCTTTGGCCGGCTAACAACTTGTTATATTCAACTGGACGTATAAGAGAATTTAAGTACCTTTATCTGCTTTTTTTAAAAAAAAAATACAGTATTTAAATTGATTTTAACTGTGTGGAAAGAATATTTAGCTGAACTGGAACTTTTCACTCTGCTCTTCAGTGTGGAAGAAATATTAGCTGCACTGGTAGTTAGTCAGTGTTTGCTGAATTTTGTTATTTGCTAGTAATTACAGGTGTGGGGGTAGTCACATTCTTTGATTTCCTGTCCTTGCCTATTTAAGTGGTACAGTGTGAAATATTTTCTGCTTAAAAACCTCAGCTTTGGCCGGCTAACAACTTGTTATATTCAACTGGACGTATAAGAGAATTTAAGTACCTTTATCTGCTTTTTTAAAAAAATACAGTATTTAAATTGATTTTAACTGTGTGGAAAGAATATTTAGCTGAACTGGAACTTTTCACTCTGCTCTTCAGTGTGGAAGAAATATTAGCTGAACTGGTAGTTAGTCAGTGTTTGCTGAATTTTGTTATTTGCTAGTAATTACAGGTGTGGGGGTAGTCACATTCTTTGATTTCCTGTCCTTGCCTATTTAAGTGGTACAGTGTGAAATATTTTCTGCTTAAAAACCTCAGCTTTGGCCGGCTAACAACTTGTTATATTCAACTGGACGTATAAGAGAATTTAAGTACCTTTATCTGCTTTTTTTTTCAAAAAAATACAGTATTTAAATTGATTTTAACTGTGTGGAAAGAATATTTAGCTGAACTGGAAATTTTCACTCTGCTCTTCAGTTTGTTCCACCCACCCTCCCTGTTTTTGTTTTGGTGTTAATCTTAGTGGCCTTGCAGCTGCCCGCCCCTCTTGTAAATTTGTGTTTGGATACTCCTTCTGGGCCCATCTCATTTGCTCACTCAACTGAGTGCAGTGAGATCATATTCTGATTTCAGGCACTCCTACTGTGTACAAAGAGAGCATCTGGGAAACAGAAAAAAAAAAAAAAAAAAAAAAATTTAAGCTTGTTTCCTGCCTTTCCTGTTAAGTGGTATAGACTATTTGTAGGCTTTTGAGCCCCCAAGCCCTTCTGTGTTGGAGGGAAGCCTTCTAGCTTAGTTTTTTCCCCTATAACTAGCCAGTTTTCTAGTTTCAGCACTCAAATCTGTTTCTTTGATCTCAGCACTTGTTCAGAAAAAAAAAAAAAAAAAAAAAAAAAAAAAATTTAATCTGCTTTTACTGTACTTGTGTTTCTACCTACTTTTTTTACTTTTGCATCATCTTAAAAGTACTCAATTGTATTTATTACTGCTTGGTGTAACTCATTCTAGGCCTTCTGGTTTAAACACTTGGGCTTCGGACCAGTTGTTTTGCACTGAGAGGGTTTGTGGTCTGCACTGTAGTGGCAGAACAGGTAGCTTACATCCTTCTAGGTTGGGAACTGCTGATTGAGGGCTCAGTGTCTGTTATTCTAAAAGTGTATTAATTCTGGTTTAAGCACTTAGGCTTTCAGGCCAGTTATTTTACATTAAGAGGGTTCGTGGTCTGCACTCTTGTGGGAGGAGAGGCTGGACTCTGCCCTTCTGAGCTGGGAATTTCTGATTGAAGGCTTATAGTGCATGCATATCTGAACTGCTTCTTACTGAAGTTGGTGCGCCTTGTTTGCTGTGGCATAGACTGGATTCGGGCCTGCTGGATCTAGCTTTGTTTGTGTAACTTGAGCACTAATCCAGGCATTCTCTAAAGTATTCAATTGTATTTATTACTGCTTGGTAGTAACTTGATTAAAGTTTAGCTGTCATTCTAAGTCTTTTGGATTAAGCACTTGGGCTTCAGACCAGTTGTTTTACATTAGGAAGGTTTGTGGCATGCACTGTGGTGGCAAGACAGGTAGCTTTCATCCTTCTAAGTTGGGAACTGCTGATTGAGAGCCCAGTGTCTGTTATTCTTAAAGTGTATTAGTTCTGGTTTAGGCACTTGGGCTTCAGGCCAGTTATTTTACATTAAGAAGGTTTGTGGTCTGCACTCTTGTGGGAGAAGAGGCTGGACTCTGCCCTTCTGAGCTGGGAATTTCTGGTTAAAGGTTTATAGTGCCTGAATATTTGAACTGTATCTTACTGAAATTGGTACACCTTGTTTGCTGTAGCATAGACTAGATCCAGGCCTGCTGAATATAGCTTTGTTTATATGCTTGTTGTTTGTTTGCTTGTTATTTCCTGGAACGCTAATTCCACCTAATACGCGCTTCTCAGTGCTTCTGTGGCTCACTAGTGATATCTGCATTGCTTACTGTACTTATTTCCTTGTTTCACTTGAAAGAAAGTTACTGTTTGTCGTTGTTGCATTTAAGTTACCTGTAACACATTGCACTTAAGTTACCTGGCACTTGCTCACTAAAGCAATTATATAAGTCAGCACTAAAAATTAAAAGCACTACACCCTCACTCCCCACTGGCCCTGGTTTTCAATTATTAAGGAATTCCCAATATTATTCTAGCATGTCCAAAGGTCAGTTGTCAATCTCCTCTCCGGTCCAGCTGGTGAATCTGGGAATCTTGAGGCAATGTTACAACTGCCTCATGTACACAGACAACCCTCTCCTCCTCCCAACAAATTCCAACACATGTGAGAGATGCAACCATATAGCCAAACTGGAGGCTAAGCTCTCTCAACTCAGTACTGGCATAGCCAGTCAGGAGGAGAAGGAAACCATACTCACTACAATTCCAGTCTCACATAGACCTACCACGACAGCAAACCAAACACATAATCACACAAAAACACACTTGGAGGCTCTAAATAAAGATCTGCCGAAGCAGCAGAGACCTCCAAAGCAGACACCCAAGCAGCTGCTACCCCAAAACAAAACACGTGCAACACATATCTCACAAAGCCAGTGTGCCTAACAGTCACAGCCCTTAAGACTAAACAACACACCTGATACACTTGTAATAGGTGACTCACCAGCCTGAACAAGGAGAGGGTCACGGTGAGCAGCCTGTCGGGTGCTAGGATCCGCCACACAACACAAGCACTCAGGTCACTCCAAGGCAAGTACAAATATGACTCAGTCATTGTCCATGCTGGTGTGAATGACCTGAGACGTACCTCCCTGGACTACATGAAAAGAGACATAAAGGAGCTCTCTGAGCATGTAGCCCAGGCCGGTATGACCCTGACCTTGAGTAGCATCTTACCCTCACCAAGAATGATGCCACAATATGAAGACAAGATGATCAATTTCAACAATTGGCTTAAGTACTGGTGTCATTCAAAGGGGATCCAATGCCTGTCAGCTTGGGATGATATGCTCGACAAGCCACGATGCTTCGCTAGGATATTGGCAAAGGCTCTTGCTACCCCCATAGTGCCTTTTTTAGGCAAGGCTCAAAAGACAAACCCACCTCCATAGGTATCACAAGGGATAAGAAACTAAGAGTAATGCTACTCAACGCCAGAAGTCTAAACCTCAAGATGCACGCACTCGAAACTCTCCTTAGCATGGAGAACATCGATATCTGTGCAGTAACAGAAACCTGGTTCAGGGCTCCCGAGAGCACCCCAGCACTACCAGGTTATACCTCATACCATGCTTTTCGCCCCAAAACTTGGACCGAACCACAAAAGGAGGGAGTATCGATATTCATCAAAGATACCCACACCTCCAGGTTGGTGGCAAAGCACGAAGCATCAGAGACTATCCATGTGCAACTAACAGTGGGTAAAACTGCCTTCCAGTTTATAGCCTGCTACAGACCACCCTCCCAAAACCAGGAACCCCACTCGGCCTTCCTGAGAACACTGGAAAATATGAAGGTCTCTCCAAACACCATTATATTGGGCGACTTCAACTACCCAAACATAGACTGGGAGCATTACTCTAGCTCCAACACCCTAGCCCAAAGGTTCCTAGAATTTATAAACTCAAATGCTATGGAACAACTTGTTACCACTCCCACAAGAGTCTGGACCTGATCATCACCAACATGGGGACTCTATACTCTATGCTCCAGACCAGAAGTGTATCCCTCACTGGTAAGATCAGACCATAAACTAATCTCACTGGATATTCACATCCCGACCCCACCCCCTGCCCAGAAAACCACAGTGAAAAACTTCTCTAAAGCAAATTTTACACTCCTCAAAACTGAGGTGGAATCCTTCAAAGCCCCCGGGCCTGTGGAAAATACAGCCCAGACCACAGAATCCTTTATAAACGCATTCTATGAACACCTTCAGGAATGCATGGATCATGCGATCCCAAATAAAACCAAGACCCAATCCTCCAAAGGCAGACGTCCTGTCTGGTGGACTCCAGCCATAAACAAACTATACAATAGAAGGAGGAAGCTACTAAATGATAAAGCAAAATCCCAAAAGGGAAGGCATCACTGATCAGTATTAGCAAAAAACTACGGGCACACATAAAATTGTCTAAGGCCAGCTTCGAGAGAAAAATTGCACAGGACACTAAGGATAATCACAAGGCATTCTTTAGTTATGTTAGGAACCTGGGTGGTAATTCCCAGATATGCTCAGAATTAGTCCAAAATGACAAAAAAATACACCGAACCCACAGACATTGCCAACATCCTAGCTGACAGGTTCAGCGCAAACTTCTCCCACCCCTCCCCACCAAAGGGCAAATATCTATCCCAGCAGAGTGCTGCCCCCCTGACATCTCAGATGCTCAGGTAAGAGCTGCCCTCTCCAAAGCAAAAAACACAGCATCAATGGGACCAGATGGTGTCCCGGGCTGCGTCCTACATGAACTCAAAGAAGAGCTAAACCCAAACATAAAACTACTGTTCAATCTCAGCCTTACTACAGGATATGTGCCCAAAGAGTGGCGTACAGCAACAGTGGTCCCTCTCCATAAGGGTGGTTCTTAACAGATCCTGGAAACTATCGCCCCATAAGCCTGACTAGCTTGGTCTGCAAAGCTATGGAAAGGATCATCATGGACCTCATAAATAAAGATATTGGGGACCTACAAACACTGGATCCTACCCAGTTCGGCTTTGTTAAGGGCAGATCCTGCCTCTTAAACCTGGTTGATTTCTTTGAAACAGTCACCAAGGCCATTGACGAGGGGAAGGTGGTCCACACAGCCTACCTGGACCTCGCAAAAGCCTTCGATACAATACCCCACTCGGGCATTATAGATAAGCTCACCAGCTTAAATATAAACCCCTATGTCACTAGATGGATTGCAAACTGGCTCAAGGACAGAACCCACATGGTTAGAATTGCTGGAGCCATGTCAGACTCCAAACCAGTTACAAGTGGTGTCCCACAAGGCTCAGTCCTGGGACCTCTCTTCTTCGGTATATATTTCTCGGAGGTACAGGCCAACACGGAAGGACTGTGGCTGACCAAGTTCACAGATGACTGCAAACTGGGTGCCATAATTGACTCTCCAGCCGACACAAGCATCCTCCAAAAGGGCCTCATAGAAACAGACAACTGGTGCCAGAGCCATGGCCTCAAGCTAAATGCCAAAAAGTGTATAGTCATCCCCTTTGGCAAAAACAAAGTGCCCACAAATTACCACATAGGTGGAAATCCATTAAGTACAGAAGAAGTAATTAGGGACCTGGGGACCCAAGTTGATAGCAATCTCTCATTTGACAACCACGTGGCCAAAGTGGTTAGAAAAACATTTTATATAGCCCACCTAATCATGAAGGGATTCACATCTAGATCAGGGGAGGTCATCGTGCCTCTTTACTCATCCCTCATCAGGCCCATAATTGAGTACAATGCCCTTTTGGGATGTACCTTACCAGACACCTGCAGCAACTGGAAAGACCCCAAAAGTACCTCACCAAGAGGATCAAAGGGCTCATACAGATGCCATATGCTGCCCGGTTAAAGAAACTCCAGCTCTACTCAGTGGCATACCGCCTGTTCAGAGGAGATCTGTGCCTGACGTATAAAGCCATGTCCAACCCGGAATTAATGGACATGCTGCACCTCAGAAAATCCAAATCCCATAGAGCTACGCGCTCGAGAGACTTGAACCTCAGCACTGAAATAAATAGGACATGCTGGAGGGACAGATTCATAACCCAGAGGCTCCCTTCACTCTGGAATAAAATCCCAGTCCAGGTTAGGCAGAGTCCCTCATTGACTCTCTTCAAGAGGAATCTTGATGAGTGGATGGGAGATCGTAGGTTTACCCCGGGTATCACTTCTGTGTCACTGTTAGATAGAGGCATAGTATATTAACCTCGAAAAAGGGCATAGCAAAATAAATTTAAAATGGGTGGCGAAAGCCAAACACATTCTGGCTAGGCTTATAAATGCCCTAGGGCAGATAGCCTAGTATGAACCTATGAACCTATAAGCAGAGTGCCTCTTTGGCCCTCTTCAAAAGGAACTTTGACGATTGGATGGGAGAAAGGAAATTCATCCTGGGGATTACGTCAGTTGTCCTGCTAGACAGGGGTTCAGGGAAGAAATAGCCAGGGAATTGTTATGGCTAGGCTTGTATAGGCCCTAGGGATGATAGCCTAGTACCAACCTATGAACCTATGAACCGACTTTTACCAATGAATTATCTCACTTCAGCAGTAAAAATTTCAAAATGACAACCAACATAATAAGCCACTTTAAGTAGAAGTAGATCTTTAGTTGGGGACCCATTTAGCTTTGTAGACCTTAAGAAGCAGATATAACCAAACTCCTAAATACTTTAAACAATTGACTTGCACAGCTGGCAACCCAGAACGATCAGAAAAAGTTAAAACAAGCTTAGTAATAGTCCCATAAAACATGGTATGAATCTTACAGGAATTTGTTTTAAAAGTCAAAATGAACCAACTTGCTCTAAACAATAGGTTGAAGAGCAACTTGAAATAACTTTCAAATTTTTACAAAGAAAAGGACAAACAGATCATCCACATAAAGTGTTAACATTTAAACGAGACACATCATTAACCAGATAATTAGTGAAAAGTAAAAAGGAAAGAACACAGACAGGGTCCTGTTGAACTCCCAAGCAAGGACCACCAGCACAGATGAAGATTTGCTACTAATGTCTAAAATTGGTTTGCAGTTCTTTTAACTGGAAAAGCAACATAGATGACTTATGTAAAACCAAATGTGTAATGATTGATAGTAGCAAGTTGTGACTGAGTAAATGGCATTTCAGATCAAGATTCTAGCGGTCAGGATACGTTTATTTGTATTGCCATGGATGGCATCACAATCACTAGTGCATAAAAGGCAGGCATTGAGAGTACACTGTCAAGTCCTAATGTTTTTTATTTATTTTATTTACTGACATTTGATTAATAGGAATATCTGACTGGATAGATGTTAATTTTCAGTGAGGCTTGAAGAATAGAGCTCCAAAACATTTCAAAAACATTGTAAGAAGGATAATTTTACAAGCTTCATAAATAATACAACAAAAACAGCTACAGTTTAAATAATTATACTAAATTAGACATGATGAGACAACATTGGTTGAAATAAGTACAACTTATATGACAATAATTTAATATTTACTGAAACATTAGCCAACTTAAAGAAGTTAAAGGTAAATTAATGTAGTGCAAACAGGAATTGCAATGTAAAGTGAGAGAAAAAAACAGTGTTATGACATATTTAGATAGTCAGGAGAGAGAAATTGAAATTAGGAAGTAAGGTATGATTAGGTACTTGTTCATATTTAGAGATATAGTTTATCCAGCGGTATAGCAAGAACAGAGACAGATTTTGGCAAGAAAGTCTTTTAGAATGGTTTTAATGGACTGGAGGGAGGGTATTAACCTGATGGCTATAGGTAAGGAGGTCTAGATCTTAGCAACATGGTATGAGTACAAACCATGTCCAGAAGTTTTGATAGGTTTGTGCACAGAGAGAGAGAGAGAGAGAGAGAGGATTTTTTTTGCCAATGGATCATAATGACCTTAATATCACAATGAGAAGTAGAAAACATTCCATGCTTGCTTACAAACTCCTGACAGTACTAATCAAACAGGTTTTTCAAAGATTTTAATTAGCAGTAAGGGATCAAAACCTGGGTCTATGATAATCAAATTATAGATGATTAACTATTTCTGGTAGGTGGAATGATAGTCTGTTTCCAGATCGTAGGTATTGTACTGGAGGAAAAGTTAAAGTTTGATGGTATGAGTTTAAGGCAGGGATATAAGAGGAGAAGCCGCAACTGACTTGGCAGTTAAGAGCTCTTGATTGGTAAATTCTAGGGAGGGGACCTTACTTTAGACTTTTAGCATGTTTTTGGAATACAATTTAGATACACAGTCTTTGTTACCTAACCCGACTGAGGCAGAAAATATAAAAATGACTCAAACAAGTATATATGAGTATGTTATTTATTCATCTGATCTTGGACGAAATCATCAAAGCGCACTCAGCCAGGACTGATTTATTGAATGGGCATCTGATGAAAGTGTTTTAACTCATTTTGAAGTTTAGTGACCTTAGAGGTAGTTCTATTAGTTAAGTGATGCCTGACCCACAGCCCCATGAAAGGGGTGGACCCCTCTTTCTTATAAAAATGATTTTGTTGGAAGCCTATTTGATCCATCAGTCAGGACTAATTGAGCTTTGACTGGTTTATTTATGATTAGATGAATCTAATCCATTCAGCACCCAGAGCTCTGGATCAAAGAGCTTCAACCAAATCTTGGTAGGAGGAATTCAGAATATTTTGTAAAAAAAGGGTAGGACTGTTTATGTCACTTGACGAGTCATTTTCTTCAAAGTTCTCTTTTCATACAGTTTTTTTTAAGTTGGTTCCCCAACCACAGGAAAGGGATTTAACTCCAGGATTTGGTTTGGAAGGGACTATGTGTTTGGTTTTCTTCAGCTATACATTGAGGAAAGATACATCTTACCCATTGTAGATGATAAGGGAGAGCCGTATCACACCAGTTACAGATGACATAATAATGAAGGTAACTGGTGCAAAACTGCACTGTTTAATAAACTTCATCTCAAGTCAGGGTAGCATCAGTTGGAGCTGCTGAAAGATCATCATAATATTACAATGCTCTCAATACATGTGAGATAAAAAAAGAGTAAACATCACTGAAGTGATTGCAGCAGTCAATTTTTTCCAGAAAGCAATCTGAACACTTAAACAGGAGACACCTTACATGAAAAGTAATGACATAATGATGCTTGGAAAAACAGAGAAGGAACATGACAAGACATTAAAACAAGTGCATGAGATACTAACGCAAATAAACTAACGTTAAATTAAAACAAGTATGAATATGACAAATCGTTCATAGATTCATAGATTAGTATGAATCTATGAACGATTCGTCATATTCATACTTGTTTTAATTTAATGTTAGTTTATTTGCGTTAGTATCTCATAAACTAACATTAAATTAAAACAAGTATTTTCTCTAAATATGGCATACCTCACAGCAAAGACCACATAAAAGCAGTTTAACGTACGAAACCACCAGATTATGTGGATAAAATGTAGGAATTTTCCAGTTATGGCTAATTTTAGTTCAGTTTATCAAAAATGGTAACATTATAACATCTATTTGGACACTGATAAAGAAAAAAATCACATTTGTGTAAATGCCCTCCTACAACAAAAATATCAACTAAAACCTCAAAAGTTCTGGGCTGGTATTAACAATCTTCTGCACCCAGGCTGTTCTGCCACTCCTACCCCATCAGCTGCCCTTGATAAATCCCCTGTAGAAATTGCAAAGAGCTTCAACTCCTTCTTTACTGAAACTATCCAGTCTCTAGCTACCCATCTCACTCCATTGGAGAAAAACACCAGCTCTGGCACATCTAGCCCTGATCCACCCAGCACCCAACCCACCTTTACCTTTCAAACCATACCTACCAACCTGATCCGGACTTTACTCAAAAAGCTAAAACCTACTACACTAGCTGCCGACCACCTCCCAGCTGAATATCTTCAAAAAGCAGCTGATGCTATGGCACTTCCCATTTCTATTCTGATCAACAGATCCATCTCAGAAGGATCCATACCAGTAACATGGAAAATATTGCATATTATACCTCTCCATAAAGGAGGAAGTTCCACAGAATTATCTAACTTTAGACCTATAGCCATTCTTTCACTACTAGCTAAAATCATGGAAAGATGCATACACAAACAAATCATGCACTTTCTTATTCAAAACGGAAAGTTTGCCAACTCTCAGCATGGCTTTAGGCCATTCCATGGTACCACCACGGCACTTATATCTTTCTCTAATGTCATCGATCTTCATCATAACAACAACAAACTATCTTCAGCACTCTTCCTAGATCTCTCAAAAGCTTTCATTATGGTCAACCATCAACTGCTGCTCAATACCCTACAAACCATTGGTTTAGACCAACACGCAATACAATGGTTTCACTCCTACCTAAACGGTAGACAGCAGGCTGTCTTATGGCAGAGCAAGCTGTCATCCCAACTTCCTCTCACCCTAGGTGTCCCACAGGGGTCCATACTAGGTCCCCTTCTTTTCTCTATCTTTATCAATGATCTGCACACCACCATTCCAGGAGCCACCTACATCCAATATGCAGATGACTCAATGCTAATATGCTCTGCCTCCTCCCCTACACAACTTCTAACCCTCACCCAGACCACTTTCAGCACAGTAGAAACATGGCTAGCTAATCGCCACCTGCTTCTAAATCCTAACAAAACCAAGCTACTACTTTTCTTCCCCTAACCATAGAATTTCTCCTCCTTCCTTCAACATTAAATCTAGCAATGACACCATTATCTCCCCTGATGACCATACAAAGCTTCTAGGTATAATAATAGACAACCTTAAATTTGATAAACATGTAAATCACACAATTAAGTCAGTCAACAAAAAACTTGGCTCCCTGTACAGAGCCAAACCTTTCCTCACCCCCCCTAGCTAGGGTAGCTATTGCAAGATCACACCTCCTCTCTACCCTTATGTATGCCTCCCCTGTACTCAACAACATATCCAAAACCGATCTCAATAATTTATCAGGATGTTACAATCATATAGCCAGATTCACTACTGGCATGGCTTTTAGAACCCACCATTGCCAGAACCTCAAAGCACTGGGATGGCTATAGTATCCTACCCTTCTACAGTTCAACCAGCTTATAGTAGTGCATAAAATACTCCATCAACCTGATAACACCCCTACCCTCAAAAATATTCTCACCCCTCATAGTGCCCCCAGGCCATTATGCTCAGCTGATAAACTATTGATACGGACCCAAAAATCCAACAACTCTGCAGGCGATGCTATATTTGCCAACTCAACCGGTAAAATCTGGAATCTACTCCTTACTACCATTACCAAGGAAATCTCACTACCCCTATTTAAAAGAGAACTCAAAAAATACCCCACATCTCATTGGCTGTGCTCTTGTTCTAAACCTAACAACTTCACTAATGCATGTCCTGCTACCCAACCTGCTGTTTAGCCAAGTATCTATGCCTCATAGCATTTGAATGTCTAAGCATTGTGAATTATGAAATCTGATTGTATTCTATGCTCACATTTTCTGATATGTCTCTGCCAATCAGATGTAAGTCTGCACATTGTGTATATTGATAGCTGCCTGTATTCTTTGTCTATATTTTTCTAAACATGTCTGCCTGAGTTTATCACTCAATTATGCATGTACTGTCTCTTTTTGGTATGTGGAGCTTTATTCCCCGGGCCTCCGCTGAAAATGGACATATAGCCAGTTGGACTATCCCGGTCAACAAATGTAAAATAAATAAATTGAAAAGGGCAACTTTAGAAAAAAAACTAAAACAAAGTCTTGGAACAGAGCCAGGAATTAGCTCTTTTGACGATGATCATGAAACAAGTGTGGAAATAGATACAAGTCCAGTCACATTGGACCTGTATTAAGATCAAATAATGTCATGAATCCAAATGCTAGGATTCATTGAGGATTAATGCCAGTGGTGGCTGGTAATGTCAATGTGATGCTGCCAGCCCAGCTAGCTGGAATTTTGTAAATAATTCTATGTCATTTGTGAATATTGCTATGATTTATACAGAACTGCATATTATATACTGAGCTTCAAGAATGTAACCACAGTGTACCCTACTAGAAAAGAACAGAAATGTATATAAAGTATATACCTGTGCAAATGTATGTTTTAATAGTAGAAGCTGAACATCCAGAGGTAACTTGCAAAAGTTCAAGAAAATAAGTTGGGATCAAAATGTGTTATGATTGTGTTATCTCTCAGTTTCAATGCAGCAAGCAGACACAATGCCTAGATCTAGAAGTTTTTCTATTGTCTTGAAAGTAATTTTAATGATTATATTTAAAATGTAAAGTGTTTATTGCTTCCTAGCAGCTGCACATCTGAGAGATATGTACTTCTCACACAGAGTTGATAAAATGCTGTTGGTATCTGCTAGCCTGAGAACTGAAGGCAGGTGACAAAGAGTGATGTCATCCAAGTTGACCCAGCAGTAATATTTGATAGTAATTTAAGAACTCTGTCAGAGAAAGACTGTGCATTTTGTATCTTGTCTTTGACCTAGAAACACTCATCATCAGCACTACATCTGCAGTTGGCTTGCTAATAGTAAGTAACTAGGGAAAAGTAATTTCTTTAGAGATAGGTAGGAATATAGTAAATATTAATTTAAATGTTTTCTGTATTCATCTGAGACTGTCCTACAATGTTGTTTTAAAATATTTCCTGTGATTCTGAACTCTGCAGTCATTGTGTTGTGTATTGTCTTGTTCTTTTATTATTTATTATTAAATATATTTAAACCTAACTTTATGGCTGGTTTGTTTATAGATATTTAAGCTCTTAGAGTACATGCATATGTATTTAGTGACACTGTACAGGCCACTCCTAAATAGCCTTAGTCTTGGTCAAACTTACCATTTGGATAATAGTAACATTACACAGTAGGATTGGTCACCCTTTGTAAGGGCCTTTAAGTAGCTGATAAGTAAGGGTTGGTGGCAGTGATAACTACCTTATAGTCTGGGCAGAAGGGGGCATAGCTAGTAAACCTGCCCCAGCCTTCCCCAGGTGTGTGTATGTGTGTGTGTGTGTGTGTGTGTGTGTGTGTGTGTGTGTGTGTGTGTGTGTGTGTGTGTGTTTGTGTGTGTATAAATCAAATCTCAAAGTGTGTGTATGTCAGCTACTGGGGCAGGGACCAGAAGCACTGGTTGGACAGAGAGGGTTCCGGAGGTCTTGGCTTGACCCCTCAGCTGAGATCTTAACCCTATAGCTGTGCCAGTGGGGAGTCTTATTAGGGATCTGGAAAAAGAGGGAGAAACTAGCCCCAGACTGACTGTGATCTCTGTGTGCTCTTAAGGGAAATTGTACTTTACTTTGTGTGTACTTGTCATCCTCCCATTGTGTATGTCCCTCGCTGTTGCCAGTGGTGAGGATTGAGGCTCCTTGATTACTGGGCCAGTGGTGCAAGGGCATCACAGTCAAAATAAGTGGTGTGGCTGTAGGAAGCATGTATATCCATTTGAATAACTGGAATGGGGCAGGGCTGTATTAGCAGTGACCAATGACTGCTTACCGGTGATCAAATAACAGCTAGAGTCAGTCACTCTCCTCCACAGACTGTACCAGTACTCTGTCCTTCAAATTGCTTTATTGACTATGTACTCCTCAGTTATCTGATTCTGATCAACAGGACCAGCCTTGGGTGAAATTAAGTCCTAGACAAAGAACTCCTTGGTAGCTCTCGGTTATACATTGTCTATCTCCCACACTTCCTCCCATTTTAGCACCACACTATCTGGACAAATTACTTTGTCATACTCTATTTACTGCACCCTTTCTAAACACCTTAATTGGCCAAAACTGTACAGCAATAATTGTAGTGGAAGTAAATGAGTTAATCTGGGGGTAAGCTGGAGGTCTTGGCACTAGTTTGCCAGAGTTCACGGGGACCTAGATGCTTAAGTTCATTTTAGATTTTTTAAACCTTTTGACCCAGTGATGGTCTGAATAAAATAAGGAAATAAGTTCATTTTTCCTTCAAGACAGAAATGAGTGGCCTGAAGAAAAATCATGAATAAGGAAATACACTCAGTCTTAATTTTTCTTTCATTATAGAGAAATGTTGTGTTCTTAGCTTAATGCTCATACATGGCAAACTAGTAGTGCCCAAAAAACAAGTAGACAAATGCTTAGAGCATATAGAAAGCATATCTGGGTATAGTGCCTATCTTCATCACATTCAATAAAGATAGTCGCCTTCTGTGTACTCCTCTGTTGTTATTGTGATGAAAGTGAAATAAATGTCCACAGGCACATATTGCAAGTTTTTGGTGATATATATATATATATATATATATATATATATCAAGAAAAAACTGCAGACATGTCTCACACCTTGTGTAACTTATGTAAAATTGAAAGGAAAACCACAAGTAATGGTGAAGCACTGTGTCACACAAAAAAAGACTTTAATCCACTGGTTTAGCGCTTTCAGTCCAAAAAGTAGGCCTTCATCAGAACAAACTGTTAAACAACTGTCCCATTTTTATAGCATCATCAGTACATATCAAACCAATCAGATCTCAGTTTTCTTAAAACCTAATATCAAATATATATATATATATATATATATATATATATATATATATATATATATATATATATATATATATGTGTGTATAAAATGCGTCCTAAATAATGCATTTATTTTAACAAGCATATAAAGTATTTACATTTATTATAATAGGCTTTTCTTTTCAACACAACTTTATAGTGGACACCATTGTTAAGCCCTGGTGCTCTGCATGCAACCAAAAGAACCTGCCATTTGAACTCTCTAAAACCTAGTTCCCCATCTTTGTCTCCATTGAAATTCACTGGCACATGATCTATAACTGTGAAAAGAAACTTAACACTCTCACTGTTACCCACACAGTTTAAAGTGTGCTTATGAAGAGCATTGTCCATATTTCTCTTTCTAATGGCATAATAATGTTCATACATCCTGTTTTTAAGTTGCCTATTGGTCTTCCCAATATAAAATGAAAAACAGGGAGCATTTTGCCATGTATACCACAAAGGTAGATTTACAATTGAAAATGCCTGGAACATGCCACCTCTTGTTCTGGGTTACAATATAAAATTCTGGTCCCTCTGAAATGTATTTACAAAAATTGCAGCTTTTGCATTTAAAAGTACCTGTGTTAACTTGGGGCTTTTTTCTTGGTCTACTTTCTAACATTTCTTTGAAATTCCTTGCTCTTGTGTTAACTAACATAGGGGCTTATCCTACTACCATCTGAAGATCACTGTTAGAAATTAATATTCTCCAGTTGTTAGACACTATATCTTTGATTTCTTTGCTGTCTATGGTAAAGGTTAACAACACTGACGTAACCCAATCCTACTTGTCCTGTGTTTCCTCTCAGCCCCTCCTTTTCGTTTGTACTAATAATGTCATGCACAATTTTTGAAGGGTACCCTCTGTTTTTAAATCTAAAATGCAGTTCCTGCACTAACAGATCTAACTGTGCTTCGTCACTTGTAAGTCTCTTAAGTCTTACTAACTGCCCCTTTATAATGCTGTATTTCACATAAGTGGGATGCATACTATAATGACTCAAAAGACATTACTTGTTACATTTTTATAACTGATGCTGGATCCTAAAAAATCTTTACCTTCCTCTTTAATAACTTCTAAATCTAAAAACAAATCTTAAAAATGTCCCAGCTACCAGTAAAATGCAAAAAAGAGGTGCTGTTGTTCATGTCTTCAATAAACAGCAAGAGCTCAGTTGGTGTTCCTATCCAAATAAAAAGCAAATCATCAGTAAAATGATGGTAACTCACAATTTTGTGCCTGTTGGTGAACTTGGACATAATGTTGTTTTCCCAGTAAGCCAAAACTAAGTTGGCATAATTGGGAGCCATTCTGGCACCCGCCGCCACATCTTTGATTTGCAAGAAATATTCATTATCAAACATGAAGTAATTGTATGAAAGAATGTTGTCCATGTATTCCAACATGAACCTACACTCTTCTAATTCATATTCTCCACTGGTAATTAACAAATTACCAACCCACTCTAAACCCAAATCATGGGGAATGCAGGTGTATAAAGATGCCACATCAACTGTCACCAACAAATCACCAGCTTCAACCTTAATTTTCATGATTTTGCTTAAAAAATCAAAAGAATCCATAATAAAGGATTCTGTATTCTGCACTACCTCAAGCAGAGTTCTGTCTATAAACGTGGAACATGGCTCTAACTTCGATGCTGGTGAGGAAACTATAGGCCTGTAAGGGGGACAATGACCATCCTTGTGTATCTTTGGAATTCCAAAGAGATGCCCTATCTTGGGTTTATCTACTACAAAAAACTCACACATATTCCTGGAAATCAAACCTTCTGCCAAAGCTTCAAAAAGCCAAGAATCTATTATTTTGTAAGCTTTTAGGACATCACCTTTGGAAGCTTTTGTATATGCAGTTTCATCTGCTAATACAAATTGTATCCCCTTCATGTAATCATCAGATTTCACTATGACCATTGAACCCCCTTTGTCTGCATGCATAACCCTGATAGAAATATCATCCTTAATAGAGTTGAAAATCATTTGCAGTCATATTATAAAATTTTCTCTTACATCTTTTGTTTAACAAATCCCTAATTTCTGTTTCACACAAATACTCAAATGCTTTTAATGCAGGGTGCAGGGGCGGGTTAAAAGTGCTAGGTGTAACAAAATCACCCTTTTGTTTACCTTCTTGATTCCCCATTAACAACTTTAAATTCAGTTTTCTGGTGTATGCTTTTAAATTAACAAGTGTCCACAATGTCCGCCCTTCTAGAGGGCAAAAAATTGAAGCCTTTCTTTAATAAATTAGTCTCTGCTTCTGTAAAAACCCTGTGTAACAGGTTGTATATTTTAAAATCCATCGGCATTACCTGTACGTCTGATGCCATTCCTGATTTTTTCCTCTGCGAAACAGAGGGTAAACACTGGCTTGATTCGAAGTTTTGGCTACCTGCATCACTGTCAGATTGTTGCAGCTGTTCAAACTCCTCCTTGGTGGTGCATTTTGCTTCCCTGGTGTCACAGTCTCCCATTGGCCATGTTGCACTGTTTTTTTTCTCCTGCAGATACTTCGAGCACTGAGGGGATAAAAAAGACTTGGAAAATCTGCTGTTTTCTTGATTGTAAAAGCCTCCATTCTCTCTAACGACTTCTTCCTCCCCTGTTGCAACATTCTGCGATGACGTCAGCTCACCGGAAGTATTGCTTGCTGATTCTGCCGGTTTAAAGGTGGAATTACATTTCCTTTCTCTATAAAGCCTGCAATCCCTGTTTACTTTCTTTTCTTTCTTTTGCCTCAAAGAATTGTCTAAGGCATCAGCTTTAAACTGTATTCACCTTAGAACATCATCAATTTCTTTTGGTAAGGCAGCCAGACTGAGTTTATCTATAAGTCCATCGATCAACTTGGCAAGCTTATGGTCCTCTTCTTCATGGTGTTCCTTAAGTACTTTAAGGAATGCCAAACCTGTGTCTTCACAGATCTTTTGCCATTTGTTAAGAAAAGTGTTGCTAAAAATACCATTGGGAGTATTATGCACCTGCAGACCCTAAGGGACCCGTTTTACATCCAGACTGTATTTCAAAAAAGCAATGGCCCACTGAAGTTTTTTATATTTTAAAAGGAAAGCTTCTAACTCCTTAAACAACCATTCCTTGTTAAGAATGACTCTGGGCATGGAGTCTGATACTCCTGAAATGTCCTCTGCCTCTATGGTAATAACTGCTGGTGCTGCCATTAAATCCTTGACCATACTGCTCCAGAAACAATTCTGTTCATCTGGACGGTATGGCAACTCCACATCCACAGCTTTGTCAGCAGCTTGTGAATCCATGGGAAATGAATGAATAGTCACATTCAACAAACTGTCTCCCTCCTGCAGAGGTCCACTCTGAGACATCTTGCAAGTAACAGAAAAAATTCAAGAAAAAAACTGCAGACTTGTCTCACACCTTGTGTAACTTATGTAAAATTGAAAGGAAAACCACAAGTAATGGTGAAGCACTGTGTCACACAAAAAAGACTTTAATCCACTGGTTTAGCACTTTCAGTCAAAAAATTAGGCCTTCATCAGAACAAACTGTTAAAAAACTGTCCCATTTTTGTAGCATCATCAGTACACATCAAACCAATCAGATCTCAGTTTTCTTAAAACTTAATATAAAAAATATATATATATATGTTGTTGTTGTTGTTGTTGTTGTATGTGTATAAAATACATCCTAAATAGTGCATTCATGGAGACAGAGATGGGGAACTAGATTTTAGAGAGTTCAAATGGCAGGTACTTTTGGATGCATTCAGGGCACCAAGGGCTTAACAATGGTGTCAACTATAAAGCTGTGTTGAAAAGAAAAGCTTATTATAATAAATGTAAATACTTTATATGCTTGTTAAAATTAATGCATTATTTAGGATCTATTTTATATACATATATATATTTTTTATATTAAGTTTTAAGAAAACTGAGATCTGATTAGTTTGATGTGTACTGATGATGCTATAAAAATGGGACAGTTTTTTAACAGTTTGTTCTGATGAAGGCCTAATTTTTGGGCTGAAAGCTCTAAACCAGTGGATTAAAGTCTTTTTTGTGCGACACAGTGCTTCACATTACTTGTGGTTTTCCTTTTAAATATATATATATACATATATATATATATATATATATATATATATATATATATATATATATATAAGTATATATATATATATATATACATACATATAAGTATATATATATATATATATATATATATACATACATATATATATATATATATATATATATACATATATATATATATATATATATATATATATATACACATATACATATACATACATATATATATATATATATATATATATATATATATATATATATATTGGGCCCTCTACTATTTAACATCTTCACCAATGAACTTTACACATCTAGCAAACAATCCTCCCTCATCCAATACGCTGACGACTCAGCTCTCATCTCCATCTCCATCTCCAGCAATATATCTGAACTCCACACCCTAACCCTTACCCAACACACCTTTCTGTCCACTGAAAATGGTTATCTGACAACCTACTCATCCTCAACCCTAAAAAGACCAAACTCCTACTCTTTCTCCCTTGTTCTCTTTCACACCATAAATCTACCTTTACCATTTCATCTTCCAACAATACAATCATTAATCCAGAAAGTCACACAAAACTCCTAGGTGCCATCATTGATGATGAACTAAAATTCAACCTACATATACTACAATGTATAAAAAGAACAAATCAAAAACTAGGTTTGCTATACCGCAACAAAACATTTTTAACTTCTACCGCTAGACTCTCTTAGCACAAGCATTACTCCTCCCCTCCCTCACTTATGCTCCAACTATTCTAACCAACATTCAGACCACAACCTTGAATAAACTTCAGCAAATGTACCATAAAATAGCTAAGTTTATTACAAATTTCCATACAAATCACACCACTACCTGGCCCTGAACTCTCTACAATGGTTTAATCTCCCCCAACAACTCCTCCTATCACAATTTCTAATATTACACTCTATTCTATACAAACCTTCTTCCTACCCAGCCCTCTCATCCATAGTCTCCACCTATACCTCACCTCGGACCCTTTGCACCTCAAACCAGCAACTGCTCAATATCTACCAGCTAAAGAAAAATGTAGGTAAACTTCTATATAAATGCTCTGTACCCCAAGCCTGGAACAAACTGCCCCTACACATACATTCCATCACACACCCACCACACTTTAAAAAATAACTGAAACTTCATCTACTTCATACCAAAACTTGCCCCTGTCAAGACCCAACTTAACCCCACCTTACCACTGTATATGTATCTACTATAACCTACCTCCAATTTCTCCTAGTAACTCTCAAGGTGCCTATCTATTATTCTAAATCAACAATACTGAAAGAATACTAAAATTTACGTAGGTCTATCTTTATCTTGTAATAATACTATGTGTATATTACTATGTGCATGCTTTCTACTATGTATATACTTGCTACAATGTGTATGCTTTCTACTCTGTTGTTTTTTTTCCCCAATATTATTTACTCCTTGGATTGTGAAATTTTTATCTTGTACTTCTTATACATTATAAATTGTTTATAACTGGAGCTTTTCTCCTTGAGTCTCCACTGAAAACGGGCCACAAGCCCAGCTGGACAAACCCGGTTAACAAATGTCAATAAATAAATAAAAAAAAAATATATATATATATATATATATATATATATATATATTATATATATATATTTATATACAGTATTTTTCCTCACCCCTTCTGTACAGAACAACCTTTTGTGTGCCTTTCTAATGTTAGACTGCGACAAAAGGGAAACAACAAATGAACACAGTAACTTACTTCAATTTGTTGCTGTCAGATGCCTATACACAGAAAGCTTCCTTACCCACAAATAAATCTGCCAAGATACATGTCTGTTGTTTATCAAATGATTACAGTAATGTATTCCAAATTCTTGCCCTGAGACAGTACACTGATCCTATTATGAGGAAAGGTAAGGAAATAATGACCACACAGTTACCAGTCTCCACACAAGCTAAAGTGACCATATGTGCAGACCTCTGAGCAGGGCTAGTTTTGCATTAGATGTGCCCAAGACAGAGATTAAAGATGGTGGCTCTACTAGGCCTGTGTCAAAATTCCGTTTTACAGCTGAGAGTCTTGGGAAGGAAACCAGATCGCCTGGATAAAACGTACCCAGAGAGTTGGAGGATATGCAGACTCCAAAAATAAGGAATCACAGTCATAACCTCAGCTAGAATCAAGTGCTATGAAATGACAATATTGCTGCACCACTGTGCCAATTATCAGTTACAGTAGAGAGTCAATTATCCGAACACTGATTATCTGAAACATCAATTATCTGAACCAACCTTCTAAAGCTTTCGGGTAGGAAAAAATCATAAAGTCTGAATATATAAACATTATATGTATTCTCTTGAGCATGTTTTTTGAGCTTGTAGCCAGCTCATGTGTGATTTTTTTTTTTACCCAATGGAATCACTGAATGGTTGGAAAGTGTATTTCTGCGTGCAGAAAAAGCAGGATTTTAGAAGTTTTTTTTTTATCTAGTTCAATTATATGTTTGATTATCTGAACATTTTGATTATCTGAACTACTCTAGGTCCCAGTTAGTTTGGATAATCAACTCTCTACTGTATCATACATATCCTGCCCAGATTGCCACATGTGGTAACTTACTGTGTACAGTGCTGATGGCTGATTTTGACTGAAAGTGAAATAAATTATGGATAACTTGTTACTTTTAGATACACTGGAAATCCCTCCACACAGTCATTTTCATCCAAAGACAGCTCCCTTGCTTAAAAGTCACTTGCTTGACTGTGCACACCTCAGATGTCTGATCATGAGAAAAAGTAAAGGCCAGCATAATTTATTTTATCATTTTTCCACATAAATAACAGCCACAGTAAAGTATTTTGACTTGCTTCACTGAAATACACATTAGTCTTACAAACCAAAATAATGACTATTTAACTTGAGCAACTGACCATCATACACCTTCATTATAGACAGCACCCATACCCGGTATTTAGACCATTTTGTTCACTATGTGCAACTGAAATGCCTATGATAAAATATAATGGCCACTGTAATGAATTTCAACATTGCTATACACCAACAGTAGTCATAGGAAGGTATTCTAATTTTCTTCACATGTTCTCTGGCATATGTAATTTTTTTCTATAAATTGACTTCTGCATTATTGGCAAACTATGTTCAACAACATAGATGATCAACAGATGTATGAGAGTTATAGTCCTTAGGGTAGGAGGAGAATGCCCTGTGCCTGTGAATGATGTGATCTTGGAGTTAGTATATATAATTAATAGGGGGAGAGGAAGGTGCATGGAGGGCTTGTTCTCCAACAAAAACACTCTTTGAAAAAAATGAATGTTTCAAAGAGTATCCTCGGAGCATGTGGATAAGCATGCCACTGTTTTGTGATCTGATGTTTACTGTATAGACATTAACCATATTGATATAACGCCAAATTGACTAATGACACCAATTCCATACACATAACTATCTATATCTGAATATATATATATATATATATATATATATATATATATATATATATATATATATATACACACACACACACACACACACACATACAAATATATATATATATACATATACAAATATATATAAATATATATATATATATATATATATATATCCACACACACACATACACACATACATAATCACAAATACACAAACCCACAAGGGGTTTCAGAGGACTTGCCCCCCTGCAAAACATATGACTTTCAGCTGTTGTAGTACGGATCTGGTCCGTACTGATTGCTGCTGAGGATTTCGTACTGCAGGTCAAATTCGACTTCGGTTACAGTAGTTCCGATATTTATTTCAGCCGTTTTACTGTCGTGAACATTGAACATGTGAATCGCATTTTTGAAAGATTTACATTCACATGTTTGATGTTTTGATAGTAAACCAACCCATATATATATATATATATATATATATATATATATATATAATAAAAAAAAACAGTAAACACGTTTTCAGCTAAATAAAAAGAAAAAACACCCAGGCAGAGCTTGTGTTAAGTGCTTTCTTTCTTTATTCATACAAAGAACTTCATCAGAACTAAGAGATGTGATAAATCTAAGGTTTAAATACACTTTAGCCTGGCCATAAAGTTAAAAATGTAAATAAGGTTGTTGTTGTTGTGTCTTTCAGCTTATCTCGGTTAGGGGTCGCCACAGCGGAACTCCGGTCAGCTAATGTTTGGTAGTGGATTTTTATGTGCCGAGTTACCAGCCCTGACACAACTTTCAATGAAGGCATGCCCATTCACGCATGCCTCAACAAAGAAGACACTCTAGCTGAGAATCGAACGCGACAACATCTTGCTGTGAGGCGACAACGCTACCGCAGCACCACTACCGTGGGTTTTAAAGGTAAAACAATTAAATGACACCTTCTTTCAAGATCACAAGGAGTGAAGAGAACCTAAAAGGTGGACATTAAGAGTACCATTGCAGTGCACAGGAAATGTTAACATTTTTATTTAGCCCTGGGGCTGCTTCTGCATTTAGCAAGAACTGCCACTTCAGTTCTTTAATTTTCAGATAAGAATCAATGTCTCCAAAGAACACAATAACCCTTTATAAAAGAAAAAAA
Organism: Protopterus annectens; assembly: GCF_019279795.1. Classification (NCBI taxonomy): domain Eukaryota; kingdom Metazoa; phylum Chordata; order Ceratodontiformes; family Protopteridae; genus Protopterus; species Protopterus annectens. The sequence continues at coordinate 1,158,988,925 of NC_056747.1, read as the reverse complement.
GTTAATTTGGTGAAAGCTGAACATTGCACGCTATGCCTGCTTAAAGCATTATTATAGTTATGTGACGCACTGCTGCTAACTGTTCCTTTATGCGGTCAGAAAACTTTCTCCGAGTGTTCCCTATGTAAAAACAAAAACATGCTTCGCAGACAGCAGCATGCACTACAAAACTTGTGTGACAATCAGTAAACTGTTTAAATTTGACTGTAAGGTTACAGTGTCTGAAGTGAAATTCTGTTCCTGTATAAATGGAACTGCAAACAACACAATGACCACATTTATACATGTTTACTGGCTTATTCGGGAAAGTCTGGTCATCGGTGACAAAAGGTGGACTTCTGTTTTCAAATGACATTCTCAAAGTTTTAGTTTTCTTCTAGGCAAATGCTGGTGCATTGCCAAGAAGATGAAAAAAGTTTCTGTTCCTCTTAAGAATGTCCCAGTTGTGACAAATAATATTCCTGATAGATTCCATGTCTTTTCTGATCGGCAGAGGAAAGCTCAAAGTCTGTTCTGTATTGGATGCTGAGCCATTAGAAGAAAAATTACTGGGCTGACATCCGAACTTAATAATAAGTTGAAACCTATGGTGCCATTCTTCAGCCACTTGTACAAGCAGCCTATCCACTAAGTGTTCTGGATAGTTTCTGTGCATAGATAGATATAGATATATGTACTAAATTCAAAATTAATGTGTCTCTGAGAATTCTTCATTCTCTGAAGTACAGAAATGTAAGAAATAGTATATAACTAGCTGGGCTGTGGAGGTGTAGCCCATCCATGTTGAGGGATAAATGGGGTTTGCCCCCCTGCAAAAAATCTTTAAACATTTAACAGAGAGTTTTGTACTTCATTTTTCATTCCCTGAATTGTAGTTGTAGTTGAATTGTAATTGTAGTTTTAATATTATGAATCTCACAGTCTTGAGGTTCTTGTAGGGCACAGTGATGTACTTGATTTGGTGTGTGTGGTTTGTGCTTTGGAAACTCAAGAGTTGACATTCCTTTCTTCTCTGGCAATACTGGCCTCAGATTTATGTTATGAATTTATAGAGTGGGGGTTTCTTCCCACAGGAAACTGTGTGTGTGTGTGTGTGTGTGTGTGTGCTCATTTATAGTGTGGCTATACATATGTGTACTGTGTAGTGTATACTGTTTATGTATAACAGATATGGGTCTGGTGGGACATTTTTATTTGAACGAGTGGTGTGCAGTGCAATATTTGGCAGTTACAAGTCTGTGCTGCATCCATAGAAAATTCTGATTTATTTTTAAATACTTCAAATGCAGTTTTCACTTACCTCGTTGTCTTTTCTTAGCAAACCCTCATTTTCCTGTTGTGGTTTATCTTACATTCTTGCATGATGTGTTGAATTCCTGTTCTAACTGGTGCAAATTTGTTTTGACCTTTCTCCTGTTTTGTGAATGACTTAGTCATAACTCAGCTGTATAGAATTCCAGCCTTTAAAATGAAAGGGGCAAAATATGTTTCTAGTGATTTGGAGAAATGCGTTTTTTTTTTTTAGATATTGAAGTTGTGCATCTATGGCTGGTCATCTCATGTGAATTGAGTCCTTATGAAGACTCCAATGACTTAAAGTCACTATGGCTTATAAAGCAATGTCATGGTGAGCTATGCAGCCAACTTCAGCTGGGTGGGTGGGCTTTGCAAAAAAATACCACTAGTGCAGAAAAATATGTTACGTCTTAGCATATAAAAACCTTTACGCTTTTACTGAGAATTTAAAGGAACATATCAGCCATACTTCACTGAATGGGAACTCTTGTTAAAATTGTCATTCACTGTAGGTGACTGCCTTTTTTAAAAAACAAAGCTTGTATAAGAAACCGAAGGATAATCGGTTGCAAGTATAGCCACTCCACGGACTTTTACATTGTAGCCTGCATTTATTGCTGTGTGCCTCCATTTATTACTGGCAGTAGAACAGTCAATAATTCATTATAGTTCCAACAAGTTGTTTTTAAGTTTAACACTCATTTAGTGATTTTTCATACCATATGCTAATTTCATTGCTGTGTTAATCTGTGCAAATTAGCATTTCCAGAATGGTCAATTTTTGTTAATGAATGACTTTCAGCTTGAAAGGAAGTACATTACTAGAGTGCATGAAAGCAAAAACATCAAACGAATTTCTTACTATTGTCACGGAAAAGCCTGAGAGTAGCTAGTGACTTTTAATTTGCAAATCTACACTTTAGCACACTAACTTCACCATGATCCGTGCTGTTATTGAAGAACTACGTGTTCAAAATTCCTACTGTGTCTCCATCTCTTGCTTTTCATGAATTGTGAGGAGATACAAAAATAATATAAGGTAGCTTGGCAAAACTTCAAGACATGTTTGATCTCAAAAGGAATAGTCATCTGTAAAAGAAAAAAAACATAGCTTTAGATAAAAATGGGAAATGTTTCTCCCAGATGAGAGTAATATAGGTTTCATGAGGTGCTATTTCTTTGTTCGGTATCAGCTGATATTGGCATAGGTCTATATAACTTTGGGGGATACCTCACAAAAAATCTGATTTGTTTTATCAGGGGTTATAGGATAAAAGGTCTTAGTTTATGCAAGTTGCATGTTGTGCTTTTAGGGAGTATCATGGAATGTACTGCAGGTATTTGTGTTTATGTGTTGTGTTGTGTATTTCATGGTTTAATATTGAGAGAAGTAATTTCATCAGCTTTATTTCTCTTTCATTTAAATGCAGTTTGAGATAAGCTATTATGATGAATTTCTGTGACTCCACTTATAAATCAGTGACAGAAACAAGTATGCTTGCTCTTATGAATCGGACACCCTAAAACATCAGGAATGCACTCCCATTTGTTTGGTCCATTGGTGCAGGGAAGAGTGCAAGACTGTTATGTTATGTTATTTATTTATTTAACATTTGTTGACCGGGAAAGTCCGACTAGGTTCCATAGAGCCTGTTTTCAGCAGAGGCCCGGGGAGAAATGCTCCAGATGCATGTCTTTGGAATGTGGGAGGAAACCGGAGTACCCCTCATTCCATCTCAGATTATCAAGCCAGAGTTGCAAGACTGGAATCTGCAGGCAGGACAAAGGTCAGGTCTCTTATCTTGGTGTGAGGGGGTAACATCGCCCCAACATCATCCCCTGGAGACCAAAAGCAAGCCTTGGTTATTTAACTGTGTGAGCTGGTGCTTATGTATAACAACTATGCATAAGCCGGTTCTAGATTGTGGTTAAGAAAGATGAAATGATTTAATGAACTAAAGAAATATCCACATAAGTGCTGCCTTGGAGATTAGGGAATTCAACAAAAAGACCCCCTCCTTCTGAGATGGCAGTCACTTAGCTGCTGACTTTCATCCCTCATCATACATGGAAAATAGAATGGGGAAAATGAAAGGACTAGTGGCGAACTGGACGTCAGATATTCATACAGGTTGGGACAATAAATACATAAATAAATAAATAAATACATAAATAAATAAATAAATAAATACATAAATAAATAAATAAATAAATACACAAATAAATAAATAAATAAATACATAAATAAATAAATAAATACATACATACATAAATAAATAAATAAATACATAAATAAATAAATAAATACATACATACATAAATAAATAAACAAACAAATAAATAAATAAATAAATACATAAGGCTCCCCAGTCTGTGTCAAATCTCAGCAGTAAGTAACATATTTGTTAGAGCTAAAACAGGGTTTGCTCATAGTTAGTGTTGTATGTTTTTGAGGGAGCAGGCCAAGAGACAGAATAAAGCCAACCACAGGCAAAACGTGAATTACTCACATGACCAATAGTTACTTATTACTATTCTGCATCTGCTTTTCTGTGACTGTATTTTGAAATGTTGTTTATAAATGTACATTTTTCCAGCACTATTTAATTTTTTCATCTATCCGTTCTGCCGTACATGACTAGATGTAGATGGGAAGCATCGATATATGTTTACCTGAATACATTTAATTTAACCTATGTCATGAAGGGTTTCAGTTCTTTGTAGTCAGTTGTTATTTTTTATCTTTTATGTTTTATCTGAGTGTTTTATTTTACTTTATGTTTTGTTGTGCTGTCCTGAGGTGAAGTGACTAGATGATCTGCAATGGGGAGCACATGTAGGATTCATAAACATTTTACACATGGGTATTATTGATAGGGCTGGGACCAGCTGTGTGACATAATGTTATGGTGGACAGCCAGGTGTCATGACCCCAGTGGCCCTTCTCTTTCTGATTTTGCATACCATAGCTTAATTGGAGGATAATGACTCAGGGATGAGGGAACCATGAAGACTCTGGAAGCCCCCTCAGTACCTGATACCCTCTGCACTCCAGTCTACATTCCATGTTGTCAGGTTATGCCAGCTGTATAGCAGCGTGAGTATACATTCCATGCTGTCACATTATGCCAGCTGTATGGCAGCATGGATATACATTCCATGCTGTCATGTTATCCCGGTTGTATGGCAGCATGTATGACAGCATGGGTATACATTCCATGCTGTAATGTTATGTCAGTCATATGGCAGCATGGGTATACATTCCATGCTGTCACGTTACATCAGCTGTATGACAGCATGAGTACACATTCCATGTTGTCAGGTTACGCCAGTCATACAGCAGCATACATTCCATGCTGTCAGGTTCTGCCATTTGTATGCCAGTTGTATGGTAGCTTTAATGCATGTATATGTCATGCTAACAAGCAACATAAGTAGCAGATATATAGACTATTGTGGTGGCCCACCTTTAGTTATGATATACCAGAGGAATGTGTGCTTCATGCAACAGCACTAGCCATTGTACCACATTACTTAGGTTATTAGTATAAGTAATACTGACACTTGATAACTATGTCTGTGTTTCTTTATTGAACTAATTTGATTCAAAGCAGGCTAATTTCATGTACAGAAAGAGTATTATATGATATAAAGTGGATATAAAAAGTGTACACACTCCTGTTAAAATGCCAGGTTTTTGTGATATAAAAACATGAGACCACAATAAATAATTTCCAGACTTTTTCCACCTTTAATGTGACCTATAACTTGTACAGTTCAACTGAAAATTAAACAATTCTGTTAGAGGAAAAAATATAAAAAATAAAAAATGCACAATAAGCTGGTTGCATAAGTGTGCACACCCTTAAACTAATGCTTTGTTGAAGCACCTTTTGCATTACTAAATGTGTTTTTATGTAGATCCAGGATTTAAACTCGTTACTAGAATGTGAAATATAGGTGCCTAGGTAAGCTATACCTTGACTACTGTAAGAATGAGTGAATTTTAAAAAGGTACTAGTGTCATTCGAATACCTAACAAACTCATCTACTTCCTCACATGTACCATTCCATAATACAAAAATATCATCCAGGAAATCAACGTAGCATTTAATATGTTTTAAATATTTGCTATTAAATATATGCTGATGTTTCCATTCCAATAGTGCCAAGTTAGCAAATATGAAATGCAATGATCGGAAAATAAGTACCTTGATTAACGAAGTAGAGAAGTTAAACACTGTTATTACCAATGATTTGTTATTTCCACAGCGGAAAAGTATGTATAGGAAACAGAAAAAACACATTTAGTAATTCATATTTAGAATATTCAAGTTGCTACCCATGGAGTCAGAAAAAATTATCTTGAAAGGGCAGTGTATTAGGGCTGCACGTATGACATCTGAATATGAAGAGGTGAAGAAGGAAATTGATTACATAGGAACTATATTCACCACTAGGGGGTACCCCCAGCGACGATGAAAGATGTGACACAATATGTGATAAGTGAATGGGGTACTAAATATAAACCAATACTAGTAGTCGGGATGGGACACAATAACACCTAAAATACGGAGAATCATGGAAGGATTCTTATTTTAGAATACAATTCGCCCACAGAAACTGTTAAAAACATTGTAGTTAGGAATTGGAACATCCTAAGAAGTGATGGAAAAGTGTACAAATTGTTGGGAGATAAACCTAAATTTGTGTATAAAACAGGTTTTAATTTTAAGAATAAATTTGAAATGAGTACCAACGCAGGCACACAAACTACCAATAGTGTGAAAGAAGGAACAAAAAATGTGGCAGTTGCAACCAGCGCTTTGCTGTTATAGAAGAGAAATTCTTAATTTTGGATAATATAAATAAAACCAGAGTGTATTTTAAGAAAGGGAATTGTAATACAAAACATGTGGTTTATCTGTCTAAATGCTCCATGTTCTATGCCGGGAAAACTGACAGAGCACTTAAGAATAGGATTTATGAACACTTGTATCATATTAGAAAAAAAGATAGAAATAATGCCTTATTTAGACACTTGGAAGCTAGTCCCTCATGTTCAATGTTCAAGTTTGGAATTTTAGAATGTCTCCTAGTAAACCCTAGAGGAGAGAATATTAAAGCCGTACTAGAAGAAAAGGAAGTTAGATGGCAGTTATTATTAAATGCCACCAGTATTCCTGGAATTAATGACAGCATACCTATTACTCCAGTATTAGAGCTTAGGCAATAGGTAAAACATTTGGTATATTATAGGTACCCAAATTGTATGGGACTTGCTAGTACAGACCATACTGTTAGGTTCTAACCTAATATTGGGTTCGTTTTTATGCATTTATTCATAGATCACACACTTATATATGTTTTACATGTTATACGTGCAATGGGAGTGTTATATATTAAAAGGATTTCACACCATGTATTATAATATATTTATATTTAAGGTTATTTTTATTTTTAATATTGAGCCCTAAACATATGAGTATAGGGAGTGTTTTGTATCATAAGGATTATATTTTATATATCACAACATTTTAAAGTCATTTTAATCTTAATAACGATGTCAAGAGCATGACGTAGCTTCATGGAAATTTGTACAAGTATTTCTTTAAGATGTGAACTCACTGTGGAGGGATTTCATTGGCTGATTTGGTATTTTTAAATGCGATTAATGCACTAGTTTATTGATTCTGATGAAGTCCATGGGTCAGTGGACGGAAGTGCTAAATTCGTTGAATAAACTTTATTTTGAAATGTTTGGATGGACTATTGATGGGTCTTTATTGTCTGAAGGGAACTTTGTGCCTATTAAGCATTACCTATATGTCCATCGTTGCTTTTACATTAAAAAAGGTTAGCTTAGCACTCTAGTGGCAATAGAAGATTGCTTGGTCTGTTCTGAGCTAGACAATCACAGAGGAAGGCTTCAAGTGTGTGTTTTTTTTTTTTTATTGGAAAGTAGGCTATTTTGTCTGCTTAGTTAGTTTCTTTGCTTGTATAAAGTTGCTGTATTTGTCTGCTCATAGCACAGTGACAGATAGCAGTGCCCATTATAGCTGCAAGTGTTTAGAATCTCAATTTCCATATAAAAACTACCCATAAGAATTCCTGAATATATAGTTGCCCGACAAGGACGTTATGGGTAAAGGGGGGCTTACTCTGCAAAATTAGACTAAGATTACAATTTCTACCCAACTAGCATCCAGGCAAATCTGTTATATACTCATCTAATTCCCCTACCCAGTGATTAAATACAAGAGGATCGCAAAAAACAAGTGTGCCACTTACCACAGTTTTACTTAAGGTAACTCTTCGTACCATACCCATTGAAGCATATAAATGCCAAAAACATGGATCACAAATTTCTTCATGTCTCTGTAGTCAGTTTGGTAGACGTGGGCATCCTGAGACAGTGTAGAAATTTCTTATCTTCTCTGAAAACCACTTAATTCTTGGAAAATCTGATATGGTATGTGAGAAATGTAAGTATACACTGTTTCTGGAGGCAATGCTTTAACATAAAACCACTATAACTACAAAACAGGTTGTTAGAAACACAGAGCACCACACATCATCTGCTACACACACACACTGTGTGATAAACACATAGACCCACATATGCCAAAGCCCTTTAAAGTAAGTTTTTCAAACCAAAAAAGGCCTCTAGGACACAGAAATTATGATAACTATTCTCATCAGTCTCAAAAACACACTACTGTGGCAACACCCACCAAGACACATTCAGATTCAACTCACAGTGTTAGAAAATCTATGCCCATAAGGCAGACAACCTCATAATCCAGTATTTTGGTCATAGGAGAGTCCATTGTGAAACACACAGATGTCCGCTCACCATGCTGAACAAAGAGAGGATTATGGTCATTTGCATATCAGGTGCAAGGGTCCACCACATCACACATATTCAGGTCAATGAACCACAAATACTAGTATGACAGTTATAGTTCATGTGTGTATAAATTACCTTAGATGTACCTCTCTGAACTATATGGAGAGATATGATGGCGCTCTTGGATCATGTGTTGGAAGGCTGGTATGCGCCTAGCGCTGAACAGTGTTCTACCTTCTCCAAGGATGATGGGATGGTACAAACAGAAGATAACTGAATTCAAAATCTGGCTTCATTTTTGGTGTCATTCAATGGGGGTACAACAATTTGCAGGTCTGAGAGGATATAGTTAACAGACCACTCTGCTATGTCAGTGATGGTCTGCACTTGTCCCCTTTAGTCTTCTGAATATTTGTTAATACTTTGTCTACCTCCATAGTGGCTTTTTTAGGAACTGTCAACCTGATAAACCATCTGATATAGCTAAACCAGGCCCTAATAATTGAAAGGTAATACTGCTGAATGCCAGTATAAGCAAAAACAACAACAAAAAAAAAAAAATCACTTTCTGCAAGCTCTCTTCACCTTGGAGAATGTAGATGTCTGTGTCATTACTGAGACATAATTTGAAGCAGAAGAGAGCACTGTGGTAGTGCAGGGCTATAATGTCTTCCACACATTTGGACCTGTTACTGCACGAAAAAGAGCAAAAGGTGGAGGTATCTCAATTTACATCAAAAACAACCTGACCTCGAGGTTGGTCAAGAAGAATGATGCCCTTGAGCTTCTCCATGTAAAACTCTCCATAAGCAAAGTCCCATATCATGTCCTTGCAAACTATAGGATCACCATCATGACCCAAGAAGCCCGTACCACTTATCTGAATGAACTGGGGTCAGTATCCATTCTAACCACACCATACTCATGGAGTGACTTCATCAACCCATCTGTAAACTGGGAAACATACCAAACATACAGGCCTAAAGATTCCTGGACTTTGTCAATATGAACTCCCTGGAACAGGTAGTTCATACACCCACAGAAATCCTTGACCTTGTCCTCAAAAACATGAGGAAATATTAACACCATGGCAACATTTCAAGCCCCCAAGCCCAGGGAACACTGCTGCCTATCCAGATTCATTCACAGAGTCCCTCTACAATCATATCCACAGTTTCATAGAGGCAATGATACCTATCCAAATTAAGCATAGGACAAGCTTAAAAAACAAGCCACCTTGGTGAAATCCAAGCATAAACAGATTGTATAATGAATGGAAGAAAGTCATATCCAAAAATAGGAAGTGCAATGCCCAACAAAGATAGAACTTTGCCATCAAACTTAATAAGCAACACAGGGAGCTAACAAAATTTACCAAAGCAAAATTTGATGTAAGAGTAGCCTCCCAGGCTAAGGACAATCATAAAGCATTCTTCTGCTATACCAGCATCATCAAAATCAATAAACAAGAATGTGCCAAACTAAATGTAAATGAAGCTTCCTTATACTAAGCTTGAGTATGTAGCTAATCTACTGGCTGATATGTTCAGCTCCAGTTTTATTTTGCTTTTACCACTAGGCATCTCTCAAGAAATACCCCCAACCATCACTAGAAAACAGGTCCTAAAAACTTCATAGCCAAAAACACTACATCCAAGGGACCTGAAAATATCCCAGGCTGCATACTTAGTAGCATAAAACATGACCTATCGGGCCCGCTAAAATCACCTGTTAAGTTGGAGCATCCAAACAGGCTTCAGGCTGAATGAATGCAGAACTGCAACTATTATCCCTTTGCGCAAGGGTGAGCCCCATGGACCCGGGAAACTAGAGACACATAAACCTGACCAGTATTGTGTGTAAAGCTATGGAAAGAATAATGATGGATATGATAAATGACAACATAGGTAACCTTCCAGCATTTGATTCAATTCAGTTTGGATTCATTGAGCGTCGGTCATGCCTACTTATCCAGGTTGACTTCTTTGAGAAATTTACCAAAGTAATAAACAAGGGCAAAATGGTGCAGACTGTCTACCTTGACTTGCTCAAGGCATTTGACAAAATACACCACTCGGGCATTGTAGATAAGCTCACAAAATTAGGTAGAAACCCCTTTGTTGCCTGCTGGATAGCCAGATATCTCATAGATAAGACCCAAGGAGTCAGGATAGGGGAATCTACCTCCACTAAATGGCAGGAGATTATTGGGGTACCACAGGGCTCAGTGATGGGGCCTCTCCTCTTTGGCATCTACCTCTCTGAAGTCAAGGCTGAGGTAAAAGGTTTCTGGTTGGCAAATTTCATATATAATTGTAAACAAGGCATAGTCATAGCATCTCCCAATGACACAAGTACCCTCCAAGAAGGCCTGACTCAGACTAATAACTGGTGACAGAGCCACAACCTAAAACTCAATGCCAACAAGTGCATACTAGTCTCTTTTGGAAAGATAGTCACTCTTGCAAATGTTACTACATTGATAATACACCCCTAAGGGTAATTCCAGTGGTCAAAGATTTGGGAACACATTTATTCAGTAACTTGTCCTTTGACCACCATGTGTCTAATGTAGTAGGGAAATCATTCTTTTCAGTGCAACTTATAAGCAGTGGTATGGCATCCATGTCCAGATCTGTCATTGTTCCACTATTCTCAGTCCTCATTAGACCAGTCACTGAGTTCAGTTCCCCCTTTGGAATGTACCTGACCAGGCACATGCAACAAATGGAGCGTTTGCAGAGATTCCCCACAAAAAGAATATATGGTGTGGTTAACATTTCCTCTGTAGACCACTTCAAAGCCTTATCCTTACACTGTGTCTCCTACAGACTGCTAACAGGCAATATATGCCAGGTCTACAAAGCATCTTTTGATCCAGCCTTAATGGACATTTTGCACATTTACAAAATATATAGCAACAGATACATTTGAATTAGAGACCTCAACCTCACCTGCAACATTAATAAGACATGTTGGAGGGACAGGTATGAGTCGCAGAGACTGTCCCTTCTCTAGAATAGGCATCCTATTCATGAGAAACAAAGTTCTTCCCTACACTTAGTCAAGTGCAACCTGAATCCGTGGAAGGGGAATCAAAAATTCACTCTTGGCCTGGCACCTATGTCCCTATTAAAAAAAGGAAGTTTGAAAATGCTTGGCCACCCATGTCAAGGTTATATATAATCTACACAAAACCTATGGGTTCCAAAATAGCCCATTAGATTTAGGGAGCATAGCTGGGTTTAAAAAGGCCATTTAGGGTCATTTGTCTAGTAATCGCTATGATCCTTTAATGATCCTGTGATCCTATAGATGCAGTTTATCTATTAGAGTCACTCATGTATTTAGAGAGTACCAGTTTCTGAGACAGTATGTTGGTTAGTTGCGCAAGAATGCAGATCTTAGGCAAGTACTATAGCAAGAAAATAACTAATCAAAATTATGATGAATGAAATATGAGTAATATGGTAGTATTCCTGCTTATTGAGGCCTAGTTCATCAAAACTTCAAGATGGTAATAGTGGCATGTCAACAGCTGGTTATGTTTACAGGTTGGGAGGGATGGTTACAACATGCCAATATTCTGAGGTTGCTACAGGTAGAACTATTATTATCTGTAACAGGTAGCACTTGCATATATTCTACAGAACTCATTCACACCTGCAACAGTTTTTGCTATTCTTCTACTTAACACCCGTAACTCCTTAGGGCATAATGACATTTTTGGGGAATAGCCTCTTTCACTAACTGACGTGTCACTTTAGTAGTAGGCAGAATATTTAAAAGGCAAAGTTTAAGAAATAAAATGACTGATTTTGTTAATCTAGAATGCATTGTAGTGGAGATGTTAAATATGTTTTTCATTTGTTACTCATAGTTTCATATTAACATCCATATTTTCATAATGAAGTACCCTACATGCCTTTGAATATGAAATGTCAAGGCAGGAGACAGAAAAGTATACTGTTACTGACCATGTAAATGCACTATACTGGAGATATTGCTAATTGTTTAGTTTTAATTATAAAGATAAGCAATGTTTCCAAATTTATATTGATATTTCCAAAACCAGGTGATTTACACAGTATTACAAAACATGAGATGAAAGCTGAAATGATGCTGTAGAAAATTATGACTCTTATTTGCAGTGTATGTTGTACAGTTTCAGAGATATTGTGAGTTATTTACATTTTCAATTATGCAAACAGACATAACTGTTCATGCTTCTCTGACAAACTGAATAAACAAGCATTCAGAAAGGAATTTTGGTACTTAGTATTATTCCGCGGTGGTGCAGCGGTAGTGTTGTTGCCTCACAGCAAGAGGTTCTCCCGTTCGATTCTTGGCTTGGGTTGGGAGTGCCTTCTGTGTGGAGTCTGCATGTCCTCCCCGCGGTCGAGTGGGCTTTCGAAAGACATGCGTTGAATGGGCGTGCCTTCGTTGAAGGTTGGGCATCGGGCTGGCAACTCGACACCATAAAAAACAACTGCCAATCATTAGCAGACCGGAGTTCTGCTGTGGCGACCCCTAAATGGGAAAAGCCGAAAGACAAACAAGTATTATCGCAACCAGATTTTTGCAATTATAATGGTTGCTTCCCGATAGTGAAATGTGACGGTTAATGTTTCAAAAAATGTGAGACAATGTGTTTTCTTTGAAAATGAAGGGTCTTTTATGCAGGGTTATGAATAAAAATGAGAAAAATACTGATGCTGTCTATGCATGCACTTCCCCGGCAGCATGTCATGCCATCTTCCCGGTTACTGTAACTTAATGCTAAATGAAATGAACAGGTCCTGTCCCTACACATATGGTGTTAATGTCATGACTTAACTAAATGTTGCTGTAAGTAGATAGTTGAACCTTTCTGTGGCAAACAGCCAAGACAGTCTTATCTGCAGAGTGTAAGAAAAAAGGAAGATCGGCTAAATCCTTCTACCAGGGTACTGTCATTTAGCGACGCAGCTTAATGCAAAATAAAATCAACAGGGCTGCTGCTACACACATGCCATTAATGTCATCAGTTAGGAAAGGTTCTGCAAGTACTTACCTTATGTTTTCTCTAAGAAACAGGCTAAACAGAGTTATCTACCTACTGAGGGAAAAAAGGGGGTTTCAGTATCATGTCCCTCCCAACTGTAAATCTGAATGCATTTACTTTACAGAAAACCATAAATCAGAAAGGTATGTTCATGATCATTAAACTATGTATGAAAGGGGTTGTCTGAGGTCAACACATTTTATATCATCACTGAAATCCTTCCTGTTAAACTCTTGACTTTGCTTTTATTAATCAGCCCCAGGATAATCTATCTTACCATCAACTAACAGTTACAAAACAGTTTTCTCTTCTTTGGGAAAGATGTGCGGGTTATTGTGAAGATGTCCAAACATTGACATACACACGTCCCTCTTCACATGACTCTGAGGGATCAGCCCTGTGTGTTGCATTTTTAATTACCTCTGACTGGGAAAGCATGCTCCCCAGGAAGGCAAATTTCAGCATTATTCCTCTTGCAATGTCATAAACTACCCAACAGAATAATACTTAACATTTGACACTAGCCTTTTCATGCTAACATTGCTACTTTCGCAAAACATTATGAAGTGTGGCAGGGTCCAAATCTGGTTGCGATAATACGTAAGTACTAGAATTTCTTGCCATTGTGGAAACACACATTTCTGGCCAAATAGAAAGTACTGCTGCCACTATATATCTAGGTTATACAGTTTCCAGTTAATGAAAATTGGTGTGTAATGATTTTAGAAAAAAAAATAATTCTGGATTATTTTGCATTGTGACATATTACAGTATCCATATAAAGACTATGAATGTCTTGGCAATTATTGTAAAGAAGACTTTTTACTGAAAAGCATTGCTATTTTTACCTTTTCCATACTGTTCAAAAGATACTTTTATTTGTTTAGCATCTGTTTGTTTGATTGTTAATGAGTAATTGAGCTGGTACAACACAATTTTTAAATATTACCAAAACCAGTAGAAAGTACAGTTGTGTAAAATCTTACCATAATGGTAGATGTCCTCTTTCATGGCTGCAGTATACTTTACAAATGGGATTCCCTGCTATGAAGCCTACTGTCCGGCCAGCTTACCAAAGTCTACCATTGCTTTAAGGTACACTGAACATCACCTACACACTCCTTGCGTAGCATAAGGCATAAAGGTGACATTCAGGCATTCTATCCTCAGAACTGATTGCCCCAGTAGGAACAGCAGTCCAAGGGAAACCAAAGAGAATCTGCACATCCAGGAAGGAAAAAAGACCAGGGGATGGAGTGAGGGACTGAATACTGCAGCAGTGAAGGCAAAGACATCTACTGTTATAGTAGAATTTTACACAGATGCACTGTATCCTAGCATTCACCACTGCAGTATTCCTTACAAATGGAAGAGTGCAAAAGCTCAAGAAGGAACCTGGGAGGAGGAAGCGGCAGAGCCCTCCAAGAAGCCATGAAGAATGGCAGCATCAAGAATAGAATTAGCATCTAAGCCTTTGAAAAAAGCACCAGAAGAAGCCACAGCTCTAGTGTAATGAGCCTTTACAGAAGAAGGAAGGCTCTATCCATGAAAAGTGTAACAAAAGGAAATAGCCTTTGAAATCCAAGTGGAAATAGTTTGCTTGGAAACAGCCAAACCTAAAGACCTAGGATGGACTGAAACAAATAACTGGTCAGATTTTCTGAAAGCTTTAGTTTTATCCAAATAAAATCTGAGCTGTCTAAGCACATCTAAAATATGTAGCACCCTCTCACTGTCAGATTGCAAAGAAGGGAAAAAAGGTAGGCAAATTAATAGACTGATTAAGTGACAACTCATTAACCACCTTGGGCATAAAAGAAGGATTAGTACACAAGAACATCCTGTCCTCATGAAATATCAAAAAAGGTGGACAAGCCATAAGAGCTTGCAACTCAGACACCCGTCTGGCAAAAGTAAGAGCTAACAAAAGAACTGTCTTCCAAGAACAATGTTGCAAGGAAGCTGAAACAGCAGGCTCAAAAGGAGCCTGCGTCAATTTTTCGGAATGAAATTAAGATTTCACGGAGGAAGAACAGGCTTCCTGGGAGGTCTAATATTAAGGACGCCTTTAAGAAATTGCTTAGCCTCAAATCTAGAAGCTAATGGGGGAGCTGAAGGTAGACAAGCAGAAACAACTGATAAGTGGGCCTTAATAGAAGAACAGGCCAAACCAGCATTGATCAACTCACACAAATAAGAGAGAACCAAAGGAACATCCACAGAAAGTGGGTCCAGGTCATAAGAAAGACACCAAATAGAAAACTTCTTCAATTTAGATAAGTAAGATTTGCTGGTAGTAGTTTTCCTAGCCTCCTGCAGGGCCTGCAGCACGTTCTCAGAGAAAAGGTGTCTATGAGGGATCAAAACCCTATCACCCACAGTGTCAGTTGAAGTGGACAGGTGGGAATGGATGACAGACCCCTTGTCTTGTGTGAGGAGATCAACCCTTTGAGGTAACTTGTGGTGATTGCCCTTGGCTAGATGCAGAAGTAGAGGGAACCAATACTGTGAGGACCAAAAGGAAGTCCCCAACAAGATTTTGGGTGCATCCTGTTGAATCTTGAACAGGACTCTCTGAATGACAGGAAGGGGAATGCATAAAGAAACATCCCCTTCCAAGAAAATGAGAGGGCATCCAACTTCCATACCAGAGGACCTGGGTCTCTGGTACAAAACAGAGGAAGTTGTTTTGTTCAGAGGGGAGGCAAAGAGATCTGGTTGAGAAGTACCCCACTGGTGAACAATGTCCAGAAACAAATCCCTGTGAAGCATCCATTCATGGGACTGAGTGAGAGACCTACTCAGATTGTCTGCCACAACATTCTGATCTGAAGTGATATAAACTGCCTGAAGAGTCACTTGATACTTGAGAGCCAGAAACCATACCAGAAGTGCCAGCCGGCAAAGACGGTAAGATGTTGTACCCCCCCCCCCGTTTGTTGCTATACCACATAACTGTGGTATTGTCTGTGAACACCTTGAGAGGCCCCAGAGAAAAGAGGATGAAAGGCCTGAAGAGCCAGCATAAGAGCCCTCATCTCTTTGATGTTGATGTGCTCCTTCTGCTGAACAGGCAACCACACTCCCTGAACCCTCAGGGAGCCAAACGTTGCTCTCAATCCCACATCTGAATCATCTGCGAACAGATCCTGAGAGGGAAGAGGAGGGTGAAAAGGGAGCTCTGGATTCAGAGACAACTGCTGAATCCACCACAGAAGTTATTTCTTGAGACACAGGAGAAGAGGTACTGGAAAGTCTGGAAGATGCACATGCTGAAGTCACACTGACTTCAGAAACCACTGGAACTTCTGCATGTGGAGTTTGGTCAGAGGAAGCATCAGAATGGTGGAAGCCAGGAACCCCAGAGCTCTCAGAAACTCCCTGGCTGTAATGTAGGCCAGGGAAAGAAGAGTTTGAATGAAATGAGAGTTAAGGCCTTTGGTGGAGGCAGGGATGCCAGCATTGGCACAGTTTGAATCCTGCAACTCAGAAGGACATGATCCAAAGAAGGAGTCAGGGAAGACTTTTTGAAGTTTATTGTGAACTTCAGGCTCTGAAGAAGAGAAATGGAAAAATGAAGATTTTGCAAATGAATCTCTGGAGAAGATGCCTGAATCAGAAGGTCGTCCAAATAAGGAAAGATTTGGATCCCTTGAAGCTAGCAAAAAGCAATCACAGGAGCGAGGCATTTGGTGAATACCCTTGAGGCAGTAGAAAGGCCAAACAGCAAAGCACAGAACTGAAAATGCCAGGAAGCAAGAGAGAAATGCAAAAATCTCCTGAAAAGAGTATGGTTCAGAATATGGAGATAAGCATCCTTGAGATCCAGAGACACTAGATAGGCCCGAGGGAGCAAGAGAGGAAAAAAGGATTGAATGGACAACATCCGAAAGGAAAGCACCTTCAGAAAGGTATTTAGATGAGAGAGGGGTCTAAAATAGGTCTCCAAGTACCTTCCTTTCTGGGCACTAGAAGCATTATTGAATAAAACCTTTTCCCCCTTTGGGACACAGGCACCCTTTGAATAGTACCCTGAGAAAAGAGGTCTTGAAAAACGTCCGAGAAAAATGGAAGCTGTTCCCAAGGAGGCTGAGGAATTCCCATAAAAGGAGGGAAGAAAATCCAGACCATGAAGTACCACTGCCAAATGATTGACAGAACCCAAGAATCCTGGGTGATTCTGAGCCAAACAGGAAGAGAAAGAGAAAGACAAAGAGAAAGAGGAATGTGGCTGGGAACAGGTGGATAGTTGGACAGCACCTGGTTTGTTAGGAAAGGGAGGCTTTAGAATCCCTGCTGTCTGAGTGGTCTTAGCAGGAAGAGTCCATTTACAAACCTTTTTACCTTTAGAAGGAGGGCAAGATTGCCTTTGAACAAAGGCTGGCTTAGAAGTGTTGTCTCACTGAAAGTTAGGCACAGGAGAAACAAAGACATGTTTAAGCTCCTGTAAAGCCTTCCCCCTTGTCCTGAAGAGACTTAAATAAACCAGCAGCTGCTTCCCCAAGCAAAAGTTTATTATCCATTGGAGCATCCTTCAACTTAGCCTTAATATCATAGGGTAAAAGTTGAAGCCTAAGCCAAGAATACCTCCTCAGTAATGAACCAAAAGCATCAGCCCTAGAAGAGGCATCTACTGCATCATAACTACATTTGCTAGAATGACAAACCACTTGAGAGGAAGTCCCTAGCAAGAAAAGAGTAGACGTGTTATCCTCAGAGTCTGGAAGATCAGAAATAAGCTGATAACCCTGAGAAAGAAGAGCCAAGACATACCTAGAGATATGGGTATGATAATGAATAGTCCTAAAAACTAGGGTAGCCAAAGTATAAACCTTCTTACCCAGCCTATCCATGGTTCTACTGTCCTTGTCAGAAAGTAGTAACTTGGATGAAGAAAGCAATTGAGATAGCTTATCAGAGGCTCCAGGCACCACACAGGGGTCAGCAGCAGGACATATAAACAAAAAGGAACAATCAGAAAAATAACAAAAAACCCAGCTGGGTACTTATCTGCAATGGTTTGGACTTCAGCAAATGGGAGTAATCACCAGAATGCCAACAAACAGAAAAATGGCAAAAGCAGACGGAAATAACAGACTGATGGTCAAAAACAGCATTCAGACTGGCAGCAAATACGTTCTCAGGATGGTACGCCTGAATGTCACCTTTATGCCCTACGCTACACAAGGAGTTTGTAGGTGATGCTCAGCATACCTTAAAACAATGGCAGACTTTGTTAAACTGGCCGGACAGTGGGTTTCATGGTAGGGAATCCCATTTGTAATGAAAACTACAGCAGTGAATGTAAGGACATTAGACAATTTAGAAGTGCAAAACATAGGCAATGTGAACATAAAGTAAATAAACATGGAAAACAATAATAAACAAGCAAACTGATCATGAAACCTTAACAGATACCACATATATTTCATAACTACTAGTTGTGAATAGGTTAAGAATTCAAAGGTGAGTTATGCCTGCCTGCTACATGTACTGAGCATTTTCTTTGTGTTTTCAAGTTTGAAATTTCATGAATAGTGTTTTCTGTCTCTCTCTCTCTGTCTAAACTACTGATAACACATACCACACAACAGTGGTGCAAAACTTGTGCCTTTTCTAACCATGCATATATGTCCCAGACAATGCATATCTGTGTTAAAACATTAGAAGGTTAAAGAATTAGTCTTCTCAGATAGTTAACAGGGTCCTCTGCCTACAACCAGGTTCCCCACTCTGCTTTAAATGGCACTCATTACCATTACGTTACATGAAAAAAGCAAAACTATTCAAATGGATACCAAACATTTTTTTATTTCATTTGTGACATTGGGTAGTGCTACCCTTAACCCTCTTCCATGTTTAAAAGTAGACAGGAGTGGAATTATTAAGGGGGTGGTAGTGCCCCACATACTAATGAAATTAAGGGTATGTACCACCTAATTTTGTCACCCAAGTGGTATGCAGTTACTGGCCAAGCATGCTTAGTTTTGGGCATCACAGAATATACAGTTATGCAAATTGAGTGAGTTGGTTACATTCCCCAGCTTTAACTTTTCTTCAGTATGCAACAACCTTGGGTATGATAAGATTTACATTGACAGTATACAGGGCTTGCCGCAGTAGCAAGACATCTCGCATTGCCTTTTGTGCATGACATTTATTTAAGTTGCTGGCACCATATGTAACTGATTATGCATTATGGTTATGATTAATCAGTACTGTGTAATAAGCAGGTTAATTCCCAAACAAATGGTCATCAAGGGATAGTCGTTCATGGTGTTTCATGTGTTAGCTATAGTGATTAATAACACTGAAGACTCAGCTTTCTATGCCAACTTTATTATCATTCCTTAGTCACTAAGTGGAAGTTGTGACATATGCATTTGGCTGTTATAAAGTCTTTTCGATGGAAATCGGCCTGAATCTTTGGGGGATGCTGTATACATTTGCATTCACTTTTTTTTGTTAAATATGATAAGTGAATGCTGTTTTGAAATGTGACTTAATGTTTGCTTTCTTAAGGGTAGCTAAGGCAAGAGGGTAGGATAATTGAGACGGCCATGTCACCTTGCCTGTTCTAGTAATTGGTATTATGTAGTTTAGTGTTAGTTTTTGACTGGAATACTATATGAATATGTAAATTTAGATTACCTTGTAGGACAAACCACTGTTGTAGGAATTACAGCTTTGTGTATTAAGGTGGGAAGAAAATGACTGGATGTATTTAACTGGGGAATAATTTGCTTTCTTTAAGGTTAGGCAGTGGTATTCCTATCTGGGTACCAGTGATTTAAATCTCTGGATTTAGGTCATCATGTCTTGCAAATAAACAAGACTAACTGTTGTTGAGACTGTTCATATATGTAGCACAAATCTTCTTCTTTCGGCTTTTCCCAGTTAGAGGTCACCACAGTGGAACTACGGTCCGCAGAATGACTGGCAGTGGAATTTTACGGTATCTAGTTGCCAGCCCAGCATCCAATCTTCAACAGGAGTCGCACACATGCACACATTCACACCTAGGGCCAATTTAGATTGTCCAATCCACCTACAGCATGTCTTTGGGATGTGGGAGGAAACAGGAGCACCTGGAAGAATCCGACGCGACTGCAGGCAGGACATGCAGACTCCACACAGAAGGCACCCTAGCCAAGAATCGAAGCGGAGAACCTCTTGCTGTGAGGTAGCAACACTAACCTCTGCACCACTGCGGCCGCCCATATGTAGCACAAATAACATTAAGAAATTAAGAAGCAGATAGAATGCCTTTATCTGACTTAAGGTGGTTATACTTATTAACAGTTAAAAAAATATCAGGTTAGGATAGAGAGAGAGGAATGGAATAGAGTAAAATATAATAGGAAACATAAAATAAACTATAATGAGAGGATAACCAAAAAAGCAAGAGTATATGATACAAAATTGTTCAGAATGTACTAAAAAGAATCCATGTCAGAAAACTAAGACCATATTGCCTAAAGACAGCATGACTAAATCTTTAAATTTTAATACTTATAATAATTTTCCTAGTCTAAAATTTACAAAAGTATTGCAACCATGAAGAGTTTAACAAGTTAAAAATGAAAGGATTAAAAACTAACCCCCGGACCAACCTCTACTGCAAGTCTTTCAACACCATATGCACTCATATTTTCATTTTAAGACTGTATTAATCTATGAGCAAAAATTATGAATGTCGCCATGGTGGTTTTAAATCTAAACATTGTAATGGCACCATTCCAAAAACTCACTGGAAGTATAAGATCTTTTTAAGTTTTTGAATGTACTCATATCACACAGATATGTTTGCATTCACGCTTCGTTTATTCCTCTCTCTGGTCCATCCCACGTGAAATACATGCAAAATACATAAGAGATGAAGGAAATACAAAATAGCAGATGCTGACACCTGGACCACAAATTGATGACCACAAACTTCCCTTTATTAAGGTATTATGATAGATATACATGTTTCTTAAAAAATAATAAAAGTATTTCAGCACATAAGCTCTTCAATGTATGGTGAC
Source organism: Protopterus annectens (assembly GCF_019279795.1). Taxonomy (NCBI): domain Eukaryota; kingdom Metazoa; phylum Chordata; order Ceratodontiformes; family Protopteridae; genus Protopterus; species Protopterus annectens. Next base: position 1,158,967,708 of record NC_056747.1, on the reverse strand, counting down.
ACACAGGTCTTTAATAGTGCCAAGACGTCAAACCCTAGTAGCTGTAGATATATTCCATCTTTCTTAAGGATCAGCAGTCAAATGTAAGTGAAATGTCTAGTTAATTTTCTAAAACATTCATCTCAGCAGGTAGCCTTGTATGGATATGCAGTATCTTAAGAGTAAGTACCAAATAAAGTATAAAAAAGGAATACCTTTCTCTCGGTAGATGCACATAGGTCCCAACCAGAAATATTCAGATGTAGCACAGAAACATTTGTATAAAGAGAATCACAAAGTTTTTTTTTAATATAGCATCTTGTTAAACAAGCAGATTACTTTTGAAAAACTAAAACTGTTCCACCACACTGTCCTGTCAGGATTAGGCATCTCTGTGTACTCCTGTGGAAACAGAGACACTTGGAAGTGTTATCAGAGCTTCCTTAAATGCATCCATGACATTTACCCATGTGGCAGCAAATGAAGAAGGAAACATTCATGTGACCACCTGCATGTAAGCATTATGGGTTCTCAGTGAAAAAAATCAGTTAAATCACTTATTAGTCTGGGGTAGTAACCCCCCCCCCAAAAAAAAATGAAGTGTTTGACCTTTCAGCTAAAATAATTTCAGCTAATAAACCACCACAAAAGACTCACGTAATGTCCTTCAAATAGAAAAATTCTGCCAACAATAAAAAAGTAAAATAAAGTAAAATAATGTAACAACACCTTTGGGATATAGAATCACTGTTTTAATGGTTAAACTCTTCAATTCCTAGAAAATGTTAATCATTGGGAGGGTGGCCTAATGGTTAATGTGTTTGCCTTACAAACACACAAGGTGCAGGGTTTGAGTCTCACAAGGGATAACTGGCTAGGCTTAAAATGGCTCGCAAGGGCAGTTAGCCTAGTATGAATCTATTAACCTATTAAAATTTCAAAACTGTGATTGTATTCCTTGATGTTCTTTTTAAGTTTATATTGTATATAGAGATGACTGACGTTGTTTGGGCTCATCCATGATGCTTTGATAAAGACAGGTTTGAAAATATCTTTGTGCAGATGTTTACATGTTTTGCCAGGGTCTTTCTGATAGGTTTTATATGCACCTGTCAAGGGATTTCTCCTCTTTTGTTTCCAGTATTTATGGCACTTGCTCCTATATTAAATAAATACAAAGGTTAGTGTTAAGCTGAGTATTGCAAAACATAGGTAAACTCTACATTTGCGATGTACAGGCTAGTTCAAAGAAGGGCAGCACATGTCTATAGCTATTGGATTCTGGCTAACTGGCCTGAGCGTGTGTATCCTTTTCATTCACGAGCCAGTGTGCTGAAACACTTGTATTTCTTTCAGGGGAAACTTGTATATCTTCCAAGATGCCTTAATAAAGTATTGTTTACATATATTTTGTACAGGTGTTTCTGTGTTTCCCCCTGGAGTATTTTGACTGTATCCTGCATACATCTGCTATGGTGTTTCACAGGACAATGAGGCACTTTTTTTTTTTTTTCAAGTTTAGTCACAAAAATAAAATGTACATAAATACACACATAAATTGATCAATAGATGAAAGAAAGAATGAAGGAAGAAAACCAGGCAAAGGATGAAAGTAAAAGGTGATTGTATGGGTAATGATGTTAGACAAACACGTGGAAGAGAAAAACTAAAGAGAAGCTATGGAAGCAGAAAGGAGAATGGAAGGTCATGAAAGCAGGTGAAAGAAGGTGTGGCTATGGGAATATACATCTACATTCCGATTCACACCCCAGCTGGCCATCCTAACAACTGCATGCCTTTGGCCTCATGGCATGACAGCAGCACTGGAGTCGACTCTCAAACAGCTCATATCTCACATGCTAACTGCATGACCCCACTAATCTTTGCTGCTTTCTTATTCTTGTCCTTTGTGGGAATGGAAAGGAACATATAGCGGATGTTAATGACTTAGGAACATTCACCTTGAGGTCAGCAGGCTGGAACTGAATTGTCTAGGAGATAATAGTGCTAAAAATACATAATTAAGCACAGGATGATGGGTGACAGGAGAGTTAACACTAATCACTCATTTAACATAAGAATGTTCTATTTCTGTTTCCTGGATCTTACATCCTAACTAGTGTGTCAGTCCCAGCAAACTGACTGCTGCAGGACTGGCTTTCATCTGTCTTGTTGGTACTCAGCTGTTTTTGTGCTGTAAAGTACAGGCGCAGGGTATTATCTAGCTGTCTAAGACTACTTTCGCTAGTTTCCTTCATGTGACCATACGAATTCAGAACACAGCCATGAATTCTTTTTGCCAGTGGTATGTTTACTTTTACTTATTAATTTACTTAACGTTTGTTGACCATGTCAGTCCTACTGATCAAAATATAGTTTCTCTGGAAGAATGGAAGAACTGAGGTAAAAAAAAAAGCTTCAAATGCAAACAAAAATGCAATGCATTAATTTATTTACATTTGTTTATCAGGGTAGTGCACTGAAGAATGCTGACAAGTTTGAAGCTCAGCCTGGCTGAAATACAAAACACTTCACAATCAAAAAGGAAAGAAATGCAAGCAAAAACAGAGTGGTTGACATCAGTTACACAGAAAAACTCTATAGGCATATTATAGCGGGAACCAACAGAAAAGTGAAAGACAACAGGAATACGTTAAAAACAGAAACCACCAATGCGGACTGATGTCACCGAACAAAATCCTGTATTACACTGTTTCTACACTAAAAACATTGAGCTCTTTCATTCTAAATGGAAGTACTTCATCATAATCATAACTGACAACGCCCTATTTATAAACCACCAACGAACTGAAAGATACATACATAGTCAGTTAATTATGTATTACTCCGATGAAGGTTTTTTAAATTTAGAAAAAAAGCGCTCAGTGTTTTTATCGTAAAAACAATGTGATAAATGTTGTTTGGCAGCATTAGTCTGCGTTGGTGGTTTCTGTTTTTAACTTATGCCCATTACGGTAAGCAAGCAGAATGTAATCTACAATATTTATATTAATTAATGGAGTCAGCCTTTAGTAATTCTGTGAGAAGAGTGGATAGGAGATAGTATGTGTTAGGTGATACATTCCATGTTAATGCAGGAGAATTTAGCTTGGATGAAAAGGGTTATTTCTGAGTTGCAGTTTGGAGTAATTGTTGATTTCCTTTAAGTCGATGGGGAAACCTTGCCAATGAGTAGGGGGCTGACTCTGAGAGGAGAATGTATGTGGGTAATGACAGAAGGTGTGGTTTGTGATCAGTGTCTCTGTAGCAAATTCATCCATCCATCCAAAACTCCTCTTCCCATTTTGGGGACGTGGGGTTGGGGTGTCACCTCAACAGTGACAGCATCACTGGGTGGCTTGCCCTGCTGCGGTTGTTCTTCCACACCACACACTCACATGCATACTTGCACCTATGGCCAGTTTAGAGTATCCAATGCACATGCTGCATGTCTTTGGAATATGGGAGGAAACCAGATCACCTGGAAGAAACCCATGTTAAGACAGGGAATACATGCTGACTCTCCAGAGAAGGCACCCCAGCTGAGAGTTGAACTGGGAAAAAACTGCTAGGGAGGTAACAACACTACTTACTGTTATTAATACATCAAAGGTGAACTTCAGTATATGCTAACTATGACTCAATAAAAAATGTAAAGGTAGTCATATTGAGCTGCTGTGAATGTTTTTTTATCATTATAGTGCAATTCAAGCACACCTGAAAAGCATGAATCTTGTTTAGGTATGCACTGAAACTCAGATATCACAAAGGCTTATCATTAAGATATGTCAAATAGATGCTGCATAAGAAACACACATATACTTAGATATAGATTAAAAAAAAAAAAAATATATATATATATATATATATATATATATATATATATAGAGAGAGAGAGAGAGACACACACACGCACACACACACACACACACACACACACACACACACATATATATATATATATATATATATATATATATATATATATATATATTGGCGTTGAGCACTGGATCAAATGTACAATCTGCCAACACCCAGTAGAGTGATATTATAACATCGAAGTCACAAATATCAACACGTTCTGCTCTGGGGATTCACCTGGAGCAGACTAAACCAACAGAAAATGTTTTTGTAGGGGGCAACTCCTGCACCCTCTCACCCTCTGCTAATTATATATACTAACTCTAAGATCACACAATCCCTGGGGAAAAAATACTTCCTAACCTAGGACTCTTGATCTCACATACCTTTTGGCCACCTGTTTGCACTGACCAAATGGTGTTGATCTTCTCGGTGTTGGCATTCTGTCAATTTCAATAGGATGTCCAACACCCCCCCCCCCCCATTCAAGTAGCATAAATAGTTATAGTGCTCAGAAAAATAAAGAGGAAGATGTTCTGAGCTTCTTAGGATGTGATTGTTGAAGGGGTAAAGGATCATCTTAGTTTCAAAAAATATTAGTTTACTGACAATAACTGTGACTCCATTTGAGCCTGTTGACAACAACTGGGTATCCTTCTGAACCCAGTGACAATAACTGGGTATCCATCTGAGCACAATGACAATAACGGGGAATCCATTTGAGATGAAGGTAAGCCAGAAGCAGTCTAACGGAGAATACAGGGATGTACTGAGCTGTACCAAGCATCCTGTGAGTATAGACCAAGTTAGTTAACATGGGACACTGTATGAAGAGGCATAACAATCAAAATATTCACTTTGTTTATAGAAATGAATGTTGAAAGTGAGTTTCATAAAAATGCATGCTGGAGGACTGCAGGCTTTAAGGTGCTTTAACAGGGAGTTGCAGTTGTGAGTTGAAAGGGTGAAAGTTTCTTTATAAGAAGAAAGACAGATTATTGGAACAGTCTTGCAGTGGGTATTATAGAAAGAAAAACAGTGAAGTCAGTGGTTTAAAGTCACTAGGTCTGAGCCTAAGAGATTAATGAGGAACGAAAAAAGTGCCATAAATGTACAGCAAAATTCAATGGGAATTATTAAATACCTGGTGCAACAAATGAGCAGACTACCTGTAATGTACATTTTTATCTACCACTGGCTTCTCTATTTTTGGGATGTCTTATATGAATTTGTAAATATTCAAGAAGTGTAGTAGACAGCAGTGACAATATATAAACTAGTTAATAGCACATCCTACATTTTCTCTGATACTTGTCAATGATATTCTAGCAATAAGATGTGTAGGTGTACTGCAGACTATACTAATGCATAAGGCTAAAGTACAAGTGCCTGCCATACATTAGAATAGTCTAATGCATAGCTTAGACTGCATTACAACCAACATTGTAAGAACTACTCAGGATGTAAAAGATCTCGGACATGATCTGATTTGATAAATAGTCATTCTGAAGGCTGAGACATGACACCCACTGCTTACACAGTCTAAAATATTTATATGAAGGAGGTGTAAGTCCAGGCTCTATGTTGTGCCAGGTCCTGTTTGGCATTTTCTTTTTGGAAGTCAAGGTCAGTGTTAAAGGCCTCTGCCTCTTCCTCACCAAATTTGCAGATGGCTGTAAATTGGGAGCTACCATAGATTTCCCCATAACACAGACATCCTACAAGAAGGTCTTACACAAAGAAATGACTGGTACAAAAGCCACGGATTAAAACTCAATGCAAAGAAATGCATTATAGTTCCCTTTGGGAAATTGTCCACCCAAGCTAATTACTCCATCAATAAACACCCTTAAAAGTTGACCTGGTAGTTAGGGATCTGGGAACATATGTAGACAGTAATCTGGCCTTTGACCAACTGCTAGCCAAGATAGTAAGAAAATCATTTTATGTTGCCCAACTCATAAGCAAGGATATGGCATCCAGATCCAAGGAAGTTATAATACCACTCTATTCCTTATCAGACCCATCACTGAGTACAGTGCCCCCTTCGGCATGTACATAACCAGGCACTCACAACAGTTGGAATGGCCTTAAATGTTCCTCACCAGGAGAATCCAAGGTATGAATACACTGTCCTACACAGATCGCCTTAAGGTCCTCTCTCTGTACTCAGTAACTTACAGATTACTGAGATGCGATCTGTGCCTGGCATATAAGGCATTTCCAGATCCAGCTCTGATGGATCTCTTGTACATTCACAGGCAAATAGCACCAGAAACTCTAGATCCAAGGACTTGAACTTTACTTGCGACATAAACAGAACATGCTGGAGAGACTGATATCTGTCTCAAATGATCCCCACATTATAGAATAAGCTCCCCTTCCATGTGATGCAGAGTTCATCCCTGACCCTATTCAAATAAAACCTTGATCACTGGATGGGAAATCACAAATTCATTCCTGGTCTGGCCTCCATGTCCCTGATGGACAGAGGTTGACAGTAAGCAAATGAATCCCCAACTAACATATCCCCCACATACCCTTAGCTATCTCCATACTCACATGCCTCCATCATATAGGTGTCCAAGGTACTTGGGGATAACCTGTGTTGGGTTGCACAGCTACGCTTATAAAGAAACTGGTGGTCATTAGCCTATGAACTCATGTAAATGCTCAGTATGTCATGTGACACATGTCAAATTTCAGTCTGCAGCTTCAGAAGCTATTATATGGCTAATTTAAGAATTTAGTTCATAGGCGCCTGAAGCTGTTGAAGACTGGGGGGGGGGGGGGGTGGAAGGTGAGAGAGGCATTTGGTGATCTAAAAAGGGCACTTTTTTACAACTATTTACTACCACAACATAGGTGCACTTGGAGGGCATTTTAAGCTTAGCCAAGTCCATTTTGGTGCTTGAATTAACATTTTCTGATTGGTTTTACCTATCCCATAGCTGATAATTGTATATTAGCCCTAGTGAGAATAACTGTGATCATACCATAGATAATTTGAGGGGACCCATGTAAAGGATGCAGCATTTAGAAACTGCCTCTATTCATTAGTGGCATGAGGGATAATCTTGGAGTCTTCTATTACCCATCCTTAGATTCAAGTTGCATTTGAATATGGACAGATGAGCTTTGTTTTATTTTTAGGGATAGTCTGTTCTGGAACAGTTGTAGCCTCTGTGATGTATATCCATTTCTCCACAACATTCAGTTTAGATACCTGAACTGAGTATTTCGGATGCCTTTTGATTTGCTGATGTTCAGTAGGTCCAGCTGTATTAGGTCGGAGGATGCCTCATATGCTAGACATGTTACCTCTAAGCATTCTGTAGGATACTGAGTATAGTAATAAATCTTTAGGTGTTCCATGCAAGACCTATTGTTTAGGACTTGTATCCTTTTAGTAAGGTATCTCTGAAGGTATTCCAGTTGTTGCATGGGGCTGGACAGATACATGCTAAAGTGGGCATCATACAAAATGATTGACATAATGAGAGCTTTGTAAAGGGGGACAACAACATCTCTAGAACTAGTCACAATCAATTTGTTTATAAGCTGTGCAATATAGAAAGGCTTTTTTATGACTCTGGGCACATGTTGGCCAAAAGTTAGGTCATTGTACTCACAAGCTCCCAAATGCCAAACAATTGGGTCAGTTCTCAGAGGGCATTGTCATGATTTTGACACCAGTTATTATTTGGGACAAACCTTCCTGCATGATGGTTAAGTCATTTGGGGATTCAATAACTGCTCCTAGCTTGCAGTCATCTCAAACTTAGCCGGCCAAAGCCCTTTGGTATTTCCTTTTACTTTTGAGATGTATATGCCAAACAGAAAAAGTCTCAGAACTGAACCCTGGGAGACTCCATTGGTGATTGGTCTCTTCCCCTGTTTTGATCTCCTACATCCTGTGAGCCAAGTTGGCAATGCAGCTGGTGATGTAAGTGTTTGCTCCTACATTATTCATCTTTTGTACTACACCTGAGTAGGGGATTGTGTCAAAAGGCTTGGCCAGGTTAAGGTAATGTGGTGTGAACTGTTTTACCTTCAGCCATTGCTTTAGTAACAAGAGTCAAGCTTAAAAAATTGCCCATGATTTTGAGCCTTTCACACTTTCCTCTGGGCTGTTTTCAAACACATTTTTAGGGCCATACATACATGTATGCATTCTTTGATTCACCTTCCTGATTATATTAAATTATATTCCTTGTATAATACAGCATCATCATTGTTAGAATGTGTTTTAAATATGTAATTTTGAACAGTCTTCTAGTAAGCAATGAAACAAAATGTATGAACCAATAATGACAAAATTACCCATTTCAGAAAATTTCACCCATAAAAGCCACTCAAACTTCTGTCATTACAATCCACCAATATCAGTAAATATGCAAAATGTCTGCAGAAGTAAGTCATTTAAATAATTCCACATTAAAGGGATCTCTAACTAATGAAGAGGTTGCTGCTAGGAAACAACTTTATATTTCATTGTTTCATCTGCAAATAAAGTGGCTGTTGCTCTTGAAGAATAACTTGCCTATGTTACATTAAAAATGATAAGCTAGTAATACTGCAATAGGGAATGGATGGCAAACTGATAACAAGTTCATAGTTACTAGGTAACTCCTCCAAAGGAGGACATTCACAGGACTTCAGCATCCACTTCCTTTAAAGTACAACACAGTACAGTATCTGATTTATCTGCATACTGTGGGAGTAGTATTTGTCCAGCCTAGTAAGTCAGTATGTCAAATAAGTCACCATTTGCTAGGCCATTTCGTCTTGGACATGTAGTCTCTATGGAAGTGAAAGGGTTGTAGTTGCCAACCTAGTGACTGCCTGAATTATGCGAATACGGTGGTGTTGTGTTATTGGATTGCTGCAGGGGCACTTTCATCCTGAATCGTGGAGACCTATAGTGATTCAAACAAAAGATCAACTTTAGATTAAGCCTACATTGAGAAAAACACTCAGAACACCAGCAAATATCATATTCTTATTAGAAAAAGGTCAAAAAGTGTCAAAAATAGAAACACGACCTCTAGCATTCTTAACTGATCCGCAGCAAATGCACTTTAAAAGCACTCCGATGTAACTGGAATAAATGAACAGATCACACTTCTCTGATATCATGGAGACTATTAAAATGATCAAATTACGTTGGAGCTGGTCATTTCAGCAGAAGTGTAAATCAAGGAAATGTAACAGAAAGCAGTCCAATCAAATAAATTAAAGAGGCCATAGGATGCAGTACAATTTAAATGCTACACTTGAAAGAGAAAACTATTTAGAAAATCAAGAAGACTTCCGCGGTGGTGCAGCAGTAGCAATGTTGCCTCACAGCAAGAGGTTCTCCCATTCGATTCCCGGCTGGAATTCGGGGAGTGCCTTCTGTGTGGAGTCTGCATGTCCTCCCCGCGGTTGGGTGAGCATTCAAAAGACATATGTAAATGGGCGTGCCTTCGTTGAAGGTTGAACGTTGAGCTGGCACCTTGGCGTTCGTGAAGATCAACTGCCAATCATTAGCAGACCGGAGTTCTGCTGTGGCGACCCCTAACAGCTGAAAGATCAACAGCAACAACAATTAAACCTGAAGAAAGCAACATACCCAGAAGCATACTTTGTAATCCAAACATTTCCCCAAAAGAACAAAACTCTGGCACAGTAAATAGTATTAACAGATTATCAGTAAATACACTTTAAACATATGGAATTGGATTAAATAAAATGCACACTTCCCTGATGTGTTTCAGAAACATAGAAAGAGCACAAAACTGACCAGCCAAATAGAACAGAAGTTTCTACTGTGCAGCACAATTTAAAGGCTACACTTAGAAGTCATAGCTGAACAGAAAATTAACTTTTAAATTAAAACAGAAGTGAGTAGAATGCCTGGAACATCAGCAGATGCCCTACTATCATTAGAAAAAAGGCCACAATGTGTCCCAATGAACAGAATTCTAGCACAATAAACAGTATTAATAAATCAGCAGTAAATGCACTTTAACAACATATAGACAGAATTGGATTAAAAAAAAATCTTGTCTCTGACATCTTTAATACAAATAGCAAGATCATATCTGATTACAGCTAATCAGTCCACCAGCAATATTTAACAAGGAAGTGTGGTTAAATAAGGGGGCACCATGCAGGGTCTAAAAATGACTTGGGCACATACACACACACACACGCGCGCACACACATACACACACACACACACAATCACATACTGCAACATTTATAATGCAACTTCAGATGTAAATTTGAAGAAAAGCAATGCAAATCAAAAAATAAATCAGGCATAACAAAGAGAGTACAAAATATAAACAAGAACTAAGAAACATAATTCCTAATCATTTAATTCTCTGCTTGAAACATTAATCACATTCTCTATTTGAAATTCCATATGCATCTAATGCATACTCATTGCCTACCCTAATTCTTGCTGTTGTATTCTCATCCCCTTACAAACATACACACATTTGCATGCACACATACATACATGCACACATACACACACACACACACGCGCACACACGCGCACACACGCACGCACACACACAAACACACACACACACACACACACACACACACACACACACACACACACACACACACAGACACACACAGACACACACACACACACACACACACACACACACACACACACACACACACACACACACCTTCATAAAATAAGTAACAGAGCAGTTTTCCTGCATACAATAAGTAATGAAGCACTTCTCCTGCATACAATAAGTAACACGGAGGACTTCTCCTGCATTAAATAAATAACGGAGCACTTCCCCTTACTGTGAGTAACTCTGGCAGCATAGCATGCACTAGCAGCAGCAATGTGATCCGAAAGGAACATAGTGTTTCTGCGTGCACTTTTGTGTTTAAATTAATTCACGTTAGCATGCGACACACGCATGAGTCCTCCTTAAAGAAAAACTCCATGTAGTTACAGGTTTTGCAGCTGTAAAAGTGTGTGTGTGGGGTGCTCCCTCCCCCTCGCTCTATGGTTCCAGTGCCTATGATTTAGTTTCAGGACAAAGGATTCTGATTTACTGGAAACCTATGCCTATTGAAAAAGTAGATAAGTTCCATTCTTGGGCTTTTCTCTTTAGTTTCATCACTGCTCACAGATATGTAACTGCTACTGGATATATACTATAAAAGAAACCTGCTGTGCTTGCCCACTTTTATTATTTATTAGTTTAGACGTTTCTAGGATAGCAGGAACACCACCAGCCTGATTTTAAACATTTGTTTAATGGCTATGGCTATTTTAATTTAATTTCATTCATTAGATAGAGTTAATGCACACTTTATTTCTTTATAGCTTATTTCCTGGGTGGATGAGATGGTTCGCTCACCCTTTTCAGTCATGACCCAGGTACAAAAAGTGCAATAAAAAGTAAGATGTATACATATATGTATAGGTTGCTTCTGAATATGCAAAAAAAATCAATAAACATAGGCACAATTTCTGTAGGATCAATACAAAAAACCCATAACACTGACGTAAAATGAGAAACAACTGAATGTTGTGTGAATTGCATTCAGGATGCTTATGCAGTAATATAACAAATATATACAGTAAAACTGATAAATATAACGTATAGCAGATAAGTATAGTTTGTAACATTCTTTGTGCCACTATCTACCCAACTTCATGGTAGCAAGTACTTTTTGAATCTTGTAATAGAACATCTTTCAAACATTTCTTGAGATAGCCAAGGAGTCATTATTTTTTTTCTCCAATAGTATTTTATTATTTCATATGAGAAGTATCACACGTTACAAAAAATGCATAAAGTTACAAAAAGTTCAAGTATACAGTACAAACAGATATGTAACTGCTACTGGATATATACTATAAAAGAAACCTGCTGTGCTTGCCCACTTTTATTATTTATTAGTTTAGACTTTTCTAGGATAGCAGGAACACCACCAGCCTGATTTTAAACATTTGTTTAATGGCTATGGCTATTTTAATTTAATGTCATTCATTAGATAGAGTTAATGCACACTTTATTTCTTTATAGCTTATTTCCTGGGTGGATGAGATGGTTCGCTCACCCTTTTCAGTCATGACCCAGGTACAAAAAGTGTAATAAAAAGTAAGATGTATACATATATGTATAGGTTGCTTCTGAATATGCAAAAAAAATCAATAAACATAGGCACAATTTCTGTAGGATCAATACAAAAAACCCATAACACTGACGTAAAATGAGAAACAACTGAATGTTGTGTGAATTGCATTCAGGATGCTTATGCAGTAATATAACAAATATATACAGTAAAACTGATAAATATAACGTATAGCAGATAAGTATAGTTTGTAACATTCTTTGTGCCACTATCTACCCAACTTCATGGTAGCAAGTACTTTTTGAATCTTGTAATAGAACATCTTTCAAACATTTCTTGAGATAGCCAAGGAGTCATTATTTTTTTTCTCCAATAGTATTTTATTATTTCATATGAGAAGTATCACACGTTACAAAAAATGCATAAAGTTACAAAAAGTTCAAGTATACAGTACAAACATAGTTTGAGAGTCATTCTTAAGCATTATATGCCCATCAGAAAAGAGCCAAGTAGTTCTAGTAACACCCTTGATGCTTGATGCCTGAAACAGTATGAGGGGACATATCAAAGCCAAAATAATGAAATGTATCAACAAGTTTTATTTAAGCATTAATTCAATCTCCCTGAATGATGTCAAAAAACAGTTTCCAAAATTTCTGGTAGTAGATTTGTTTATTAGGGTCATTTATAAAAAGTTTTTGTGACAATATGTATTTTATTGTTAAATTCCTGAATCCATTCCAAGATAATTTGGTGCGGTCCAACCAATTTTTGGTTATATAGAATTTAATTAGTAAACAAAGGGTAATAAGCACATGAAATTTCAGTTTGGGTAATTTAAGATCTGTTTGTTCATTTTTCAGCTTTTCCCCATTAGGGGTTACCACAGCGGATCTCTGGTCCACTAATGATTGGCAGCAGATTTTTTTTTTTACGGTGTCGAGTTGCCAGCCCGACGCCCAACCTTCAACGAAGGCATGCCCATTCATGCATGTCTTTTGAACGCTACTCGGCTGCGGGGAGGACATGCAGACTCCACACAGAAAGTGCTCCAGCCGAGAATCAAATGGGAGTACCTCTTGCTGTGAGGCGACAGCGCTACTGCTGCACCACCACGGCTTATGGGTAATTGCTAGTTCCCAAGATAGGGTTGAGTTTTGGTAACCCATTTTACCTAATCTAACTTTGAGAGAGCACCAGAGTTTATATGTGTAGTTGCATGACCACAGAATGTGTAGGAGATCTGCTTGAGGAAAGGAGCAACATGAACATGATGGGGAGATATTGGGGTTCATTTTATTAAGAGTGCAAGGGGTGAAATAGGAGTTTTTATTAATCATTAATTGTGTATAGATTAGCTTTTTGAATGGGGAAACATAATAATGGATTGTATTACTCTAAGTTTTTGGTCCTCCCTAAAGTCAATACTATGCTGATTCCAATACATAGAAAATAATAGTGTATTCTGGAATTTAGATGCCACCACCAGTTTATAAGAATGTGATATAATACTTTTTTTCCTAGTTAGGTTATTTATGAAAACCATTATACTAGCTCTATCAGTTTCAATGTTCAGGTCATCATCAATAATTGCTGTTATAAGTTCTCTGATTTGGTATGAGATAATAGTGTATTTGAGACTTGATTTTAGTTCAGATCTCATATCTCATAGTGACTTCTCTTTATATCTATATATATCCCATACATTGTATTCCTTCATTAGAGGATAATCCAAGAGAGTAATCATTTTGTTGTTCAGTCTGATATTGGGGTCCATGGGAATTGGTTGGATAAAGGGAAGGGCTCTATCCAGCTAAATATATTTTATCAAATTCTGAAAGATCTTAACTCTTTGCTTTAGAATAGTACTCATAGGAAATTTATTTAAGCTTGTAGTCGTTACGAAGGGGAGAGGTTTGGGATTAAAATTATTACTACTTACATGGTTATACAAAATCTTAACCCAGAGAGGGTGACATGTATCATCCTTCGGGTCAAAATTTGATATTGAAATAACTCTATTCGTACAGATAATCCAGTAGTACAGTAGAAAATCTGGCAGGCCTAAACCTCCTTTTAGTTTTTGATAGCTCAGTTTTTGATAACTTATTCTAACTGCTTTTGGAAACCAGATGTATTTGGCCAGCTCTTTATTGACTTTATGGAAGAAGTTATCAGGGATAACCAAATTTGAGGCATTAAACTGATACAATAATACAGGTAAAACATTCATCCTGACAATTGCTGCTTTAGATAACAAGGATAGATTCAGCTGCTGCCCCCTGTGTAGGTCCTGTAGAATACATGCCCATATTTTCATCAGATTGTTCTGATACATGGATGAGGAAGTATGCTCAAATTGTATCCCTAGGTACTTAAAAGAATATTCAATTTTGAAAGGAGATTCTGAGAAAAGATGTTCTTTATGGTGTAATGGATTAATAGGAAAAACAAGTGACTTCTTTGGGTTAATTTTATAGTTCGAGACATTCAAAAATCTGTCAGTTGTATTAGCCTCTTAATATCTGATATAGGGCGTTCAAAGTATACTGTATATTTAAATCATCTGCATAAGCAGGTATACTTACTTTGACATTCATAATTCTGGGGATGGTATGAAATGTGGCTTGGGAAATATAAAGTAGTAGAGGCACAAGGTATAGATTAAAAAGATGGGGAGAAATGGGGCAGCCCTGTCTAGTACCATTACATATTCTGATAGGTTTAGATAAGGTTTTATTAATATATAAGTAAGTATTTGATTTATTATACAAGGTTTCAATAATGTTAATGAATTCTCTGGGGATGTTGAATTGAGCCAAAGTCGCAAATAAGAACTTCCAACTTACTCTGTCAAATGCTTTACAAGCATCAATTACTACTCCATATCGTGGGCTCTTATAATTTTTAGTGAGATGTAACATAGCATCTAACACTAAAGTATTGTCCCAAGTCTGTCTTTTTGACATAAATCCAGTTTGTTCAGGGGTAACTATATATGACATAACTTTTTTCAGTCTCTCAGCTAAGACAAGATTTTAATATCCACATTAATTAAGGATATTGGCCTATAATTGTGTGGGTTAGATCTGTCCAGACTATTTTTTGGTATAAAGATTGTTTTAGAATTGTTTAAATAACAATTGGATATACCATTTACTTTAATGTCATTATAAACTTTCAGTTTAAATTAATTTTAATTTTTTAATTATCAACTCTCCTTGGATCTACTACCAGGTTAGCCTACTAGGCATTCAATACCATATCATTCTTAAAATCATTATCTAGAATTTTCCATCTGAGTAAAAATATAATCATTTGTTTGTCTATCTGTTTTTGTGTTTGTTTACATCTGTGTAAAATCCTTTTATTTGTGTTTTCTTTTGTGTTTTAAACTGTAAAAATGTAACAGTTTGTTGAATATCTTTTTGGAGATTTTCTCCAGGGGCCTCCGCTGAAAATGGATATGTATCCAGTCGGACTATCCCGGTAAGCAAATGTAAAATAAATAAGTAAATAATAAAATAAATAGAATAGATGATTGGGTCTGGTTAAATGTTTTATAAAATTATGTTGTATATCCATCTAGACCTTGCGATTTACCTGTTTTTAATCTCCCTATGAAATTTAGGAAATACAATATTCTTAAGAAAACCTATAATTTCTTCAGAAGAAGGTTGTTGATTATTCAGGCCATATAATTCTGAATAAATCTGATGGAATATTTCTAATATTTGGGCATCTGTTTTATAGATCTTATCTTGTTAATGAAGTAATGAAATCCTGGTTGTTTCTTTTCTATTTGCAATAATTCTAGCCAAAACTTTAGATGGGAATTGCACCCATTCTGAATATTTAGCTATGTATCTTATCTCATATAGAGAATAATTGTGTTGGTGTAATTCATGTAATTGTCTTTGGGTGTTATTTATTAGGCTTTCGATATCAGAGTTTGGTTTAAGTTGAAATTCCTTTTCTAATTCTAACAAGTCTGCCACTAATTTATTTTCTTTTTCCTTTGCCAATTTTTTAAAATGCACTGCTTTCTGAATAAGGACCCCTCAACTGTGCTTTGCAGGCAGCCTGTTGGCCATTGTATGGGATATTGGCACTCTCCATGTTTTTATCCAAATGAAGCAAGATGTCTGATATCTCTCAGACTACCTCCAATTTAAGTAGTAAATTATTGTTTAAAGATCAGTTACAGTTTCGGATCCTTTTAACTAATTTGTCAAGCAAACTTACTTTCAAAGTAATTCTTGAATGATCTGAAAAGTACCTAGGTTCCGCAAAATATTTAATATCCCCCACTGCCAAAGTCTCAGACATAAGAAATAAAATCAATCTTTGACCAGGTATTATGACATTTGGAGTAATATGTGTATAAATCTTTCTTCTCCTGTCCTTCTCTAAATGAGATAGGGTCTATTAAACATAAGTTGGCCATAAGTTCACCTAGGACAGTTGACATTTGCAATTTTTTTGAGAAGGGGTTACTGGTGCGATCTATCCCTGGGTCAATAACCGCATTCCAATCTTCTCCTAATATGTATTCATGTTCAGGGGATTTACTTAGGATATTGTGGATTTCTAAGATGAAGTCTTGCTGTTTTTGACAAGGACCATAAACAATGAGAAAAAGAGTTGGTTTAGAATTGAATGGATTTAGAGCTATAAAATAACACCATCTGCTTGTTTCATCAGAATGGTGATCTATAATTGCTTGCTGAAAAGATTTTTAAATAATAATAGCTACCCCTTTCGATTTGGAATTATTCCCGGCTGCAATTATAGCTTTAATCCATTTTTTATTTAAGCCACCTTTCCAATCCTCTTTAAGTATGTGCGTTTCTTGTAAGAAACATATATGTGCCTCTGATTTGAAAATTAGGTGCAACAACAGATTTATCTTATTTTTATCTTGCAGTCCCCTCACATTCCAAGAATCTATAATCTACATTCCTAGGACTTCATCTGTGAAATGTATGTTACAAATACTAAACTATGATGTTTGTAGTCTACAAGGCTCCAGAAGAATTTAGTAAATGCAAGGTAGATAAAGACAAAAAAAAAAAATAATAAAGGGGAACATAAGAAAACATATTTCCAGCAGTAGCATCACATTCTTTCAAAACTAATCCTGTGCCTACCCACCCGCCCCGCTTGTTTGAAAGAGCATGGGTTGATAAGGTTACAAGCACAAGCATTACTAAATGTTGCTTATCTTGAAAGATTATGTAACCTATAAAGAACAATTCACATACTTCTTCTAACATCATAACAACTCCAAAACATATATACAATATCAAAATAATTCCTAGAATTGTCATCCCGTACCCTTCATACATGGAATCCATTCCCCTCCTAAATAAAAGAGCCACAGTAATATTTGCTGAACCTTCACTATAATTAATCCCTGTGTTGACAGCATTATATTTCCATATATTTCATTATCAGATAAGATACTAGAACTATATGGTTAAGATGAGCAATATGGGAATACTAACATGCAGAGCCTGGTAAACCTTATACACAAAGCTGCTAAAAATATATGTAAACAAAGAAAGTTTAGAGATTTGATACGAACAAGATTATAAGTCTTAACATATTATATCATCACCATTTAGTCTTGGGGGAGGGGCTGTGTAAAATTTTCAGCTCCAATAAAATGTAATAGTAGTTTAGTCAGGGAAATTATAAAAATTAACAGTCGCATACTATACTATATTTAACAAATTAAAACAGATTATTATACAGAGGTAGTATAACATGACCTCTTATTAGACATCACCCATTCTTTTAAATTTATCCAGAATCAAAAATATAACAACACACCAAAGAACCACGCTATTTAATGTAGAGCAGCATTAAACTCCAAGTAACTCTCATTTCTCCCTCTTCCCTCTGAGCTGTATATATAGGTCATTAGTGATTAAAACTGAGTAATATGGCATTACAACCAAGAAAGACTTCTGACTCTTTGAGAGGTGTTAACACCATTAAGTGGATCTAGAGTTCAGTTCCTTAGCTAACTAACTAATACAATTAATCATCCTGTGGAACCCTTTATTTGCAGGACTAAAACCATGACAGTGCTAGATCTTTCCACCTTAACATGATAGGTTTCCACGTCAGTTCAAGCTTCAACTAGTAAATTATAATTGGTTCAATGCAAAAAGTAGGAGTGCACCACTTTTTAAAACATATACATTAGTTCAGAGTATTGTTGAGCGAGCTTATACTACTCGCTAAGCTCCGATTAATGCGTTTGTGCTGTCATTAACTTTGCAAGAAATAGAATGAAACCCAAGAGGACTGACCCAGAGTTAACAGGCCACTGTGCTAAAATACTATTAATATAGTTTTACAATAGTGATCCTATTCAATACAAACTGTACCCAGTCGCAACTCTCGTGGCTATAATAGGCTGTACAGGTTAATAAATGATATGGAAGTCTGTCTAAGCAGACTATAAACTAGGAAACATCATTTGCTTGGGCAAACTCATTCATAACATGCATCTAGCAACATAATACTCAACATCATCTCCACAGGGTCTCACCTTGTACCTCTTGCTGCAAAGCCAAAACATGTCCATCAAGCGTAAAAGGGAGGCTTGAGTAGTGTTGAGTTCCCTTTATCATCATGAGGCTTCCGTATTAGTTCTTCACCGCAGGCTGTAGTTATGTTGACCACGTGAAGTGTCAGAGGAGACAGCACTTAATAGTCTAGCAGGAAGTTGTTCCCTTAAACGCCTCCTGCCAACCAACATTTTGAAAAACATTCATTCCTATGCAGTCGCATCCAGCTTATGGGTGCATTTCCGGTTTTTAATATGAATCAAATTCAAACGGATCAAGTGGATTTAAAAAGTAGCAGATATCCCTGCTATTTTTATTTAAGGGGGATACTGAACTGCACTGCTGGTTAATCACAGTTCCAGTGACATACCGAAACATTTAATGAAAGCTTCTTTTACATTTTTAGGTAAGTCCACTTCATATTTAACGTCGTTATTGTAGAAGATTAAGGAGTTTGGGTAACGCATCTGATACTTGATCCTGCATTTGATTAGCTCTGCACAGAATGGGGAAAGGGTTTGGCACCTTTACTTAATGGCTAACGGGAGATCCTGTGAGAGGGTAATCTTATGCCCATTCCAGATCAGGTGATTCGGTTTTTTGGCTGCCATCAAGAATCTTTGTGTATCTTGATAACTTAGTAACTTAATGCATATTTGCCTTGGGACAGTGAAATCTTGCATCTTGTGTAGTGATAGGTGGGCCCTTTCAATTATTATCTCATTGGTGTTTTCCCCGGGTTTACATAGAGCTTCAAATATCTGTTTGGTAATGTTTATCAACTGGTTATGTTTGTATTTTTCTATAAGTCCTCTTAATAGTATATTGTTTCGGCAGCTTCTAGCTTCCAGATCTGCGAGTTTTTGCTGCATTTCAGTTAAGATAGTGTTTTTGGAGCTCAGCTCCTCTTTCAGCTTTGCCAGCTGATATTCATTAGCTTGGGTTTTGTCTTCGATCCGGTCCATTCTTTCAGCAATTTGGTTAATTGTATTATCAAAGCTTAAGGGTTGTTCAGAAAAACTTTGGACTGCTGTCTGGAGTGGTAGGAGGGCTTGTTTGAGTTCCTCCATGTGGATGTTAGCTTCAGGTTTCTGCTTGGCTTTGGGTTTAGCTGGTTCCTGTGGTTGTTTGCCTACTTCCTGTCTTTTGGATATGACTTCCTTTTCAGGGGAAGCTATTGCCAATAGTTTTATTTTGGTAGTCTGAGTCTCCATGTTATCCATTTCCTTTGACTTTTTTTTAAACAAACAAATGCTTTGTAAATTTCAGTTTCAGGATTCAGACTGGGATAATGATATCTTCAGGCCTGTAGCTTACACGTGGTGAGGAGTCCCAGAGTGTTCAGTAGTAAATATATTGTTTCAGTTGATAGAATACACTGTGATCCCCACTATTAAGTCGGAAATGGTTCCAGACGGCAGTTGTTTTCAGCATAAACTCACTTAAATAGCAATTTCATGGCTTTTAATGCAGTTTTGATGAGCTTCATGGAGAGGGTGCTTACTGGATGTCCACCATCTTGGAATCCAAGTAGTCATTATTTTTAACTTCTGCAGGCAGGTTTTTCCACAAGGAAGTGTCCATTCTGTTCAAAGCTTTTTCAGCAATAGTGTATTTAAATCTACTTCTTGCTAATATAAATGTCTCATCCTGACTGCTTCTAAGACAGTAGACTTAATATCTTAGTGGGAGCTTTCCTCTTAAGTGGAGGACAGTGACCCAACATAAGCATTTTAAATATCAAAGTTCCTAGCAGCAAAGTAGCTTGGTTAGCTTCAGCAAACCATTTTTTTTCTTTTTTGCATAAGGAAACCGTTATGTATTTTATTGTCTGAAAGTAGTGTGAATTTCCAATTTTAAATTCTGCTGTTTGGAGTTTGGGTCTATTATGAATGAATGAAGACTGATGCGAGGCAAGGTGTACTCCAATTTGAGAAAAAAAAAAAACAGTTTTAGCTATGGTTGTTCTGGGAGCTGGAGAGAGGAGATGGGGGATGCCATAGCTTAATTTCAGATACAGTGAGCTGGATTCTATAAAGTTCACAGAGGCTATTTGCAGACAGCACAGAACTCTGATGGAAGACTTCAGCGCACCTGGTGCAGGTGTGATTCCAGAAGTCACGCTGAAGGTAGACCGAGTAATTAAGCATTCAGTGTAGGATAATTAGGGATTCTGTGCAGACCAGCCTCATTCCAAAACACATCATGTGCACACAACACAACTCAAATGAGACAAACTGCCAAACTGAGTTCATTTCTAAAAGCCTTGCCTCATAATTTCCGGATGCTAAGGAACTCAAGCAAATACCATGGAGTGCAGTGAAATCCATAGCAAAACTGGAAAAAAAATATAAAAAATGCTACCTGCTGTTAATATACTGCAACAGGCTGCAGTGATGCAAGTCATAAATGAGACTATAGCTGTGCATCCTAGAAGGCAGCCAGCTATAGTCACAGCAAGGATGCAATTAAACCAGTTGTCAGACCAGCAAATAATTGACAGGTGCGCTCTAGACACCTTGTGGTCGCAGGCTTGAATCTCATGTCTTTCAATGTGTGTTTGAAAATGTTAACACCTGAATGTAAAAATGATAACTGTGTATTGTGCTTAGTTTCACTTTGCTTGTAACTGTGGATAAAATCTAATAATATTGATTTTTTTATCTATCATTCAGCAATTTGTCCAGCAGACATTTTTTTTAAATGTACTAAACATCATAAATGACTGTTGCTTTTATGTATCTGTCACACATTTTTAAGGTGCGTATTTTATGTAGAAGTGTAAATGTTTTGATTAGTGCTTATGCTGCGGGTTCCTATCAGAAGAGCAAACGCATAAATTAGCAAACGCTTTTATATCGAACTTTAAAATGTGAAACCTGAAAATGTCGAAGCCACGGAGCATCGATTTTCTCTTTCCCAGGGAAAAGAATCGATGGGCCATTCTCCAGACTTTGCTGTTTTCATCACTGTGGTGCAATCTCAGCGTTGGTATATTTAAGTTGGGGAGTGTGAGAGCCCAGTCCCCCACATCAGGGGGTGTGGGAGCAAAGCCCCCCCACATTATTTTTCCTGTACATTGTTTTTTTTTTTTTTTTGGATCAGTGAATTTTTTTCCCTGGGAAAAAATTTGTTGATCTGTTCCTTCGGCATTTTAAGGTTTCGTGTTTTTAAGTTCGATAAAAGAGCGTTCGCTATTTTTAGCGTTCATTCTTCTGATATAGACGCTGTGCTGCATGTTTTGTTGCATTTGTGTGTCTGGATGTGTTTTCCAGTGATTGTTTTTTGTGTATAGCCTGCATGTTCACAGAGTGAACAGAACTGCTGTTTGCAGACTGTATGGCATAGCTTTCATTTCAACATTAGTATTGCATTTGCCTCAGGCACCTTGGATGATTTTGTGGAAACACAGTTACAGCCTAGATTGACTGACACTTGAGCAGATACCCATTTGATTGCAGCAATTCACTTTCAGCACACTCTGCAGGTCAACATTGGTAGTGCATCTGTTTCTAACCCCTTGGGTACTTTTTTAAATACAATGTTACAGCCTAGGTTGACTGACACTTGAGAAGATTTTTATTTTTCAGTGCACTGATTGCTGCTTGTTTTTGTAGATAATGAATATAATTGTACACATGCAATACTGTTAGTAACATATATATTAGATTATCATATGTCAACAGTTGTGTTGATTAAACATATCAAATTGTTTTTAGTGTTGTACTCATTATATTGATGTGTGTTCAGCAAAATATCATTCTGCCTGTCTCAGAAATTTGTCATATGGCTTGCCTATTCACCACAATATCGTCAGATCACTTTCTCATTTTAACAATGACACATTGTGGCTTTTTCATGTAAATCATTGAATACACACAGAGTAATATGTTGATTTGAGCATTCATACATTTTTGCAAAGCTAATAACACGTGTGTGTCTAAGCATATAGAGTTGTTCAGATAAGAATATTGTTGTTCTTTTTAGCAGTAGTACATATACAGGGCCATAACTAACTTTGTCCATAATGGATGTCATCATAATCATATTGTGTTGTGCCATGATATTCATGGGGCTCTTCTGCATGATAGACATTTGCTTTTCTTTTCTGTTGTGCTTTGCTGTTAACCTTAACAGAGCACGGGACCCGTGAACATTCTCTGATCAAAAGGCAATGATGTGCACATGCAAGGCCACTGTCAGACTTTTCCAAGGAGGACAGTGATAATGATGTAGACAATGATGCTGAAGCACTTGGACCCGCCCCTGCCTGTGACATTCTGCCTGCGCCCCGGATAAGATGTCAACATGACCAGGATAGAGAGAATTTTCAAGGGGAGATCTGGGAGGTCATGACCAGTGTGTTCCAAACACAGATGAGGGAGATGATAGGGACCTGCTCTGAGGCTGTGGCACAAGCTATGTGAGATTCAATCAGGGTGACAGTTCTTGAGATCATTCAGGAGTCTGATCCGGTCGGAAAGTATTGTCTGTGTGCTCCACTTGTGTTATACTGTCAAAATGATGATTTCCATTTCATTGATTAGACTGTGTATGCACTCTTGTGCATGCATACCATGTATCTGCCATGCTTAGGTGTTATTGTCATGTAACATTTATCATAAGCTCATAGGAGATTATTAGGCTATCGACCTGGAGGTCATTTTTAAGCCTAGCCGTTTCAATCCAATGTAATACAGTGGATGTATGAGTCAGTACCTAAGACTGCATTTAGTGATAACTGCCCATGTCCAGGAGGGTTGTGGGAGCTATCCCCAGTAAGAATTTATGGTGCACTATCCACCCACCAAGATTCCTTTTGAACAGTCTCATAGAGGTGCTCTGTTTTACATGAATTGGTAGCCTGTTTCAAAGATGTGGCAGTCACTGGGAGATAAATACGTCCCTCCAGCATGTCCTATTTAAGTCACAGGCCATATTTAAGTCCTTGGAATGAATAAACCTAGAATCATTTGATTTATGGATATGAAGTTCATTAAGTTTGGGTCTTGGCTTACTCTGTAGGTCAGGCATAAGTCTCCCCTAAGAAGTATGTATGATACAGAGTTATACAGGGATTTTAGTTGGTCCATGTAAGGCACATTCTGGAGATCTTTGATCTTTTTTGTTAGAAACATCTGAGGTCTCTCTAATTGCTGTATGTGCTTAGTATGGTACATTCTGAATGGGGTGTTATACTCAATTATGAGCTGGATAAGTGCTGAGTATAGGGGGCTATAACTTCTTTTGCTCTTGAGGCGATGCCTTTACTAAGCAAGTGAGCTACGTAGAAAGCTTTCCTTACAATGGTAGACGTGGTGGTTGAAGTTAAAGTCATGGTCAACCTGTGGTCTCAGGTCCCTTACCACTTCATGAGTACTTAGGGTATTGTTATTGATTTGAAAGTGTGAGGCGACATAATACAGAATGGAATGATGATGCATTTCTTTGCATTCACTTTGAGACCATGACTAATACACCAGTCTTTGGTCTGTGTGAGACCATCCTGGAGTATACTGACATAATTTGTGGATTCAGTGATTGCACCTAGTTTGCAGTCATCTGCAAAGTTGGTCAGCCACAACCCTTTAGTTTGACCTGAACTTCTGAGAAGTATATACCAAATATTAGGGGTCTGAGTACTGACCCCTGTGGCACTCCACTGGTAAGAGGTCTGCTGGTTGATGTGGAATCACTCACTTTGATAGTGCATGTCCAGTTTGTGAGCCAGTTGGCAACCCATCTTACAACAAAGGGGTTTTCATTCAGTTTGCTAAGTTTATCGGTAATTCCTGAATGTGGGATTGTGTCGAAAGCTTTTACCAAGTTGAGGTATGCTGTGTGCACAGATTTGTCCTCATCAATGGCCTTGGTCACACCTTCAAAGAAATCTACCAGATTCAACAGGCAGGATCTGCCCTTCACAAAGCCCAGTTGGATAGGATCCAGGGTTTGGAGGTCACCTATGTCTTTATTTATGAGGTCCATAATGATATGTTCCATGGCCTTTCAAATGAGGCTGGTCAGACTTATGGGTCTGTAATTTCCTGGGGCTGTTGCTAGGCCATTTTTGTGGAGGGGAAAAACTGTAGCTGCTCTCCATTCCACAGAAACAAAGCCTATGGCTAGGCTATGATTGAAAAGGGTACTTAGTGGTGATGCTAGTTTATGTTTTAGCCTGTTTAGCAGAAAGCCTGGGATGTCATCAGGTCCCATAGAGGCTGTGTTCTTTGCCTTGGATGTGGCTTTGAAGACCTGCTCTTCAGATATGTAAGGTGGGGTGAAAGTTTGGGGAAGGGTTTGTTGTAGGTTAGGAGTGGATGAGGGAGTGAAGTTTTTCACCAAACCTATCCACTAGCAGGGTCACTATCTCTGTGGGTTCAGAGTGTGTGTGATACCGTTGGCCACCAGTTCTGCACATGCTTAGGTCCTACCCTTTAGGTTGTGTACATAGCTGTAAAAGGCCTTATGGGTATCCTTGGCAGCACTTGCTAAGTTTCTCTCAAAGGAGCTCTTGGAGGACTTGACAAGTTGTCTCATTTGCCTGTTAAGGCTGAGGAGGGTGCTTTTCCATTGTTGGGTCCTTGTCTTTGTTTTCTTGGACAGCAACGTTTTGCATTTATTGTAGAGATTATTTATGCTGGAAGTACAGCATGACAGCTAGATTTTACTTGGGGCTCTGGATTTGATTCTGTCTGGTACAGCTGAGTTTATACACTTATGCAAGTGATTGTACAGGGCTTTAGTGTAAGCTTCAGAGTAGTTACCACTTTCAGCTTGTGGTGGGGCTTGGAATGTATTTATACCTTTACCTAGAAGGATATAGTTTGCCTTGGTGAAGATTTTTTAGTCTGATGTCACCCTTTCTGAGTTTCGGTCTTAGTGTCAGTTCGAAGGTAACTGATTTGGGTTCAGTTTTAACTAACGAACATCCAACAGTTCCAGCAGTGCACCTGTTTGACATGTTGGTGAGGAACAGATCTAGAATGTTTGTCCTCTTGTCAGGGAATGGACAGTTTGCTCCAGGGCGTTTGAAATCACAAAGTCAAGAAACTTTTGTGATAGCAAGTTTGGGCTAGAGTAGGTTTTCCATTTGATGGTGGAATAATTGAAATCCCTCATGACAAGTGTGTTCAGTAAAATTTGGATTGTCTTCAGTTTGGTTAAGTAGGCTTCATGTGTGTCGTGACACATGGAGGGGGATTTATAACTAACTAGGACTTGAATGGGGGTCTTACCCACTGTAACCTGGACCTGGAGTAACTCCATGGAGCTGTCCAGTCTAACTAGAATTAAGGTGAATTTAGCTCTGTTAGATTAAAACATCACCTCCTTTGGTTTTCACATGTTCATTTTGAGTTCTAAAGGTGTGGAAGGCATTGTAGCCTTTCAGGGCTGGGGTACTGTCTGAGGCTTTAAACCAGGTTTCTGTCACTGCACAGACATCTAAATCTTCTAGTGATAGAAGTGCTTTCAGGGTGTGTAGTTTTTTTGGTTTAAGCACCTAGTATTTAGCAGCATGACCCTTATTTTGTTCTGATTGGTTAATTTCACATGAGTAATGTTGTTTTCAAGGCCTTGCCTAAAAATACACTATGGGGGAGGCAAGAGCCTTTGCCAGCAGCTGAAAGCCTAGGGGTGCCAGGTGGAAACCATCTCTGGCAAAGCAGCGAGGTTTGTCGCCCATGGCTTCCCAGGCAGACAGGAACCGGATCCCCTTGGAATGACACCAAAACTAAGCCAGTTACTGAAATCAATCTTTTTTTGTTTATACTGTGGCATCATTCTAGGTGAGGGTAGTATGCTGCTCAAAGCTAGGGACATACCTGGCTGGGATACATACTCACAGAGCTTGACCATGTCTCTCTTCATATAGTCCAGTGAGGTACATCTCAGGTCATTCATACCAACATGAACTATGACAGAGTCATGATGGTACTTGTTGCTGAGAAACCTGAGTGCATGTGTGATTTGGCGAATCCTGGCACCAGATAGGCAGCTCACTGTGACTTTCTCCTTGTCAAACCTGGTGAGTGGGACATCCGTATGTCTCACTATTGAGTGTCCAATGACAATAAAACTTGTTTTTTGAGTGTTATGCCTTACGGGCTTGAAGGGTGAGATACTGGTGTTGCTATGTGTTGTGGGTGCTGTGGAGACTGTGTTAGAAGTAGCAGACTTGCATTTTGGAGGCCTCTGGTGTTTCAGTAAGTTTTTCGAAAGAACCTCTACGTATGTGGATTTACATGTTTGATGCATGCTATGTGTATGAGTAGTGGTGCTATGTGAATATGTAGTGATGGTGAGTTTGTAATCTTCTCCATGTTACTGTTTTGAGTGAGAGAGAGCATGAATTCTAGATTCTTGCTGTAAATACATCTCTTGCACTCTGTACTAGACTGTGCTATTAGTAGAGGGTTGTCTGTGTACATGAGGCAATTACTACACTGCCTTAAGTGACCTAAACCAACAAGGTAGGCAGGAGAAACAAGGGTAGTCCAACTGTCCATAATGCTAGGTTGAAGACTGTTGTCACTAGGGGTGGCTTTTCAGAAACGATCACGGAGGAGCTCAGTAAATGGATATTTCTGCCTGGGTTTTAAGGGAAAATTTGTTGAATTTAACTGCCTGGCTTTGGCATATATTTGCACAGTAATGTGCAGTGCTGCACAACATGCAAACAAGCAGACACCTGCTCAGATGCAGGGCCTAAAGCCAGAAGGTAAAAAAAAAAAAAAAAAAACTCTTAACAAAATTCAAAATGACCAATGAGGATGCTTATTCCAAGCCCTAGACCTGTCTCCCTTTGCCAGTCAGGTGACAGTCAAACACAGTTCTCTCACAAACATTCAACTAGGCCCCTTTCAATCCAAGATGGCCTGGAAAACATGCTCAGAACAAATAAACCACTACAAACAATTCCAGAAGCAGCAGGCCTTGATCTGGACTATGCTACAGCTACTCAGTACCCTAGTTTAAGTGGGAAACACTAGAGAATATTTAACACAGCAGAAAAATAGCAGCGAGACACTGAAAAAAATGTTTAAAACAGCAGAAAATTAGCCAGGAGGCTCTAAAGAATGATTTAAACAGTTAACAGTTCAGTTAATTAAGCACTACTTGGTAGGGAAAACAGAGCAGGAAGAATAGATAGCTTTAAAACAGTGAAAAAATACTAGTAAATACTTAAACAGTGGAACGAAGAACCATGTTCAATCATAGCCTCATGTCAGGCTTTGTGCCCACTGAATGGCGCATGGCAACAGTTATCCCACTCCACAAAGGGGGATCTACCAGTGATCCCAGGAACTATCACCCTATTAGCCTGATGAGCCTGGTCTGCAAGGCCATGGAATGTATCGTCATGGAACTCATAAACAAAGACATTGGTAACCTCCAAACTCTAGACTCCACCCAGTTCGGGTTTGTGAAAGGCAGATCATGCCTCCTGAACCTGATCGACTTCTTTGAGGCAGTCACCAAAGCCATAGATGAGGGTAAGGTGGTTCACACAGCCTATCTTGGCCTTGCCAAGGCTTTCGACACATCCCCCATTCTGGAATTATAGCTAAACTCACTAAACTAGGTATAAATCCCTACATCACAAGATGGGCTGCCAACTGGCTCACTGACAGAACCCACACTGTAAAAGTTGCAGACTCCAAATCTGACTACCAGTGACAAGTGGAGTACCACAGGGTCCTGGGACCTCTCCTGTTTGGTATCTACTTCTCTGAAGTACAGGCTAACACAGAAGGCCTCTGGCTAATGATGTTCACAGATGACTGCCAACTAGGAGCCATAGTCGAGTCCCCAAATGATGTGGACATCCTACAGAAGGGCCTTACTGAGGCAGATGCCTGGTGTTAGAGCCATGGCCTCAAGCTCAATGCCAAAAAATGCATTGTCATCCCCTTTGGTAAAAACTCTGTACCCATGAACTACCAGGTGGCAGTCTACTTAACATCAAATGTGTGATAAAAGACCTTGGGACCCAAGTGGACAGTAGTCTCTCCTTTGATAATCACATCACCACAGTAGTCAGGAAATCCTTCTATGTGGCACACCTCATCACAAAAGGGTTCTCATCCAGGAAAAAAGAGGTCATTCTTCCCCTCTACTTGACACTCATTAGACCCATTATAGAGTACAACACCCTTTTTGGAATGTACCTCACAAGACATCTGCAGCAGCTGGAAAGGCCACAGACATACCTCACAAAGAGGACTACTGGCCTCAAACAGATGCCCTACAATGACCGTCTCAAAAAACTCCAACTTTACTCCATAGCATATTGCCTACTCTGAGGTGATCTCTGCCTAACATATAAAGCTATGTCAAACCCAGAGCTGTTGGACATGCTACACCTAAAGAAATCCCAATTCCTCTGAGCTACATGCTCTTGGGACATAAACCTTGTCACCACAATAAACAGGACAAACTATCCATCTATGTCAAGCAAAGTTCCTCATTAGCACTCTTCAAGAAAAATCTTGATGAGTGGATGGGTAATAAGAAATACACCCCGTGGATCACTTCTGTGGCTCTGCTTGACAGGGGCACAGGAAAATAACTTTCTTGGGTGGAGTAAGCCAGGGAACCTTGTTGGCTAGGATTACTTAGGCCCTTGGGCCGATAGCGTGGTATCTACCTATGAACCTATGAACAACAAAAAAGCTTGCTAAACAGTGAAAACAGCAATAAAATTTGATTTTACCGGTACAGTGTAGCAGACAATTGCAGTATAACAGTGTAATTTAGTACACAGTAAATAAATACAGTATAAATGCAGGTGGCAGGCAATAAAAAGTGCAGAAAATAGTATAAATAAGCAAAAAATAGGTAACTTATGTTTTTTGGAAGCTCAGAAGTCTCTAGTCATCTGGTATCTCAGCTCAGAGTTGTGGCTGGTAGCCCACCTCAGTTCAACTTGGTACAAACAAGCAGAAACCTGCTCAGATGCAGGGCCTAAATACCAGAAGCTAAAACTTGAAAAAAAACTCTAACAAAATTCAAAAGGACCAATGAGAATGCTTATTCCACACAGCAGAAATAGCAGTAAGACACTGAAAAAATGTTTAAAACAGCAAAAAATCAGCCAAGAGGCCTTAAAGAATAACTTAAACAGTTAACAGATCAGTTAATTAAGTACCGCTTGGTGAGAAAACCATAGTAGGCAGAACAAATAGCTTAAAACAGTGCAAAAATACCAACAGATACTTAACAAACAGTGGAAACAACAAAAAGCTTGCTAAACAGTGAAAACAGCAATAAAATTTGATTTTACAGGCACAGTGTAGCAAGCAATTGCAGTATAACAGTGCAGTTTAGTACACAGAAAATAAATACAGTATAAAACTAGGTGACAGGCAATTAAAAAAGTGCAGTAAATAGTATAAATAAACTACTTTGGTTTCAATGTGTGTATGACACATTAACATATAACAGTCCACACAGTAGCCCGTAAGTGTGTGTTACTGGGGTGACTAACAGACAGCATATATTGTCCATACTCCATCACTAACAGTGTGATATGCCTAGGAGTTCTAGTTGTCATGATGTCCCACTGTCATGATGTGGTCTTGTGCCATGTTTTGGCAATACTGATGCCATGTGGAACCATGTGCAGTCCTCCTTTGCTGACTGCATCAAACAGCGATGTAATATTAATCTGTACATAATGTTACAGATAACACATTCTTTCACAGTACATTACACCCTGTTTGTTGTATGTAGCATTTCCACACATTGGTGTACTCCTTCCAGAAATAGTTGTACACATTAAGTGATTGTACATGAGTATGCACGGGTTTATTTCTAAATTGCCAACTTTCAAAATGTCGACTTTCTTATGGTTGAGATCATAAGATCGAAGTTTTGAAACTTTGAACCATTTAAATGGAGATCACCTTACAGAGTAGAGCAGTATATTTACCTTTTTGCTCACTGTAGTGTGATCTTGGAGTTAGTATATTTAATTAGCAGTGGGTGTGGGATGGTGCAGGGGGGGCTTGTCTGCCTGCAAAAATGTAAAAAAAAAAAAGATTTTTTTGTTTTTACTTTATTTTTTTTTTATTTAAATTTTGAAGTTTCAAAATTTCAGTCTTATGGTATCGACCACAAGAAAGCTGACGTTTTGAAAGTTCGATTTAGAAGCAGACCCGTGTGCACATATTTGGATACATATTGCCATATAAAGGTACGGTTGGCATGTGAGCATTCAGTGATTTACTGTTGAAGTGTTGATTCTCACCGGAGTGTCCTCTGCTCCGTAATGAGCAGGGTGGTTGACATACACCTGTGGTTCTTAGTTAACATTTACATGACAGTATAATGTGCTTTTAAGTTTTAGCTTGCTTACGAATGTATGTTGATGTGATACGATTGCACATTACTGTGTATGGGTGCTTTGTAAATGTCCAGTTCTGTGGACATCAGTAATCCATCTGGCCATTTGACATACATTTTCCATTTAGTTAAATGCATGTCTGCATGGCTTATAGAGCACCCTGTGTGCTTTACACACGTATTTGCATTGTGTCAACTTAGTGTTCTGCTTTACCCTGATGTGGGCCCAAGTTGTCCACCTCCCTCCCACCTTCATATTTCCCTATTATTTATGTTTACCTTTGTTAAAAACTACTGTCTATTGCCATTTATTAATTTGACACAATGAACATGTGCCACATGTATGCCCATTGTACAATGCAGGACATGTGCACACAAGTTGCTGCCTAATGCTTACAATACGTCCTTGTTCACATTATACTTGTGTGCCACTGTGTACTTTTTCCTATCCATGTGCGCAACCTGTTATATTCATTATGATTTATTGTTACATTTTTGAACATACTACTATGCCATTGGTACGTATGTGTATTGGCCTTGATTTCATGTACATTCTATTTATGCCACTGACTAACCATACATACACATCTATACCTGTAGGTTGCCTTTGACATGGTATATGTGTGTAACATAGACACATTCCATTAAATGTTTGTTTTGGTTGTGTACACCTACTTGTGTATGTAACAGCATTTGTTGCTCTTCTGCAGTACTCCTGTTTAGCACTGTCCTTAGTTGTTTGCCTTTCACATGCATGGTCATAGGATGCTTCTGTCCTCTGGAGTTATCTAATATTGTTAGACCTGAATTGACTCATTTGTGTTGTTGTTTAGCTTACACATGCGCTACCGATGGACTAATTGGGTATGTGTATATTTATCCAATGTGTATTGTGATCCTACTTTATTACTCTGGAACACGTTTATTATTGTTCATACACATCCATGTATGACTGCCATACAGTTTGCGACATGTTGTAACATGATAGTGCAGAGGTAGATATGTTTTTTTGTATTTCACCATGGCTGGTATGCATCACCAACCTGACTGTCAACTTTCTATTGTCCGTGTTGTGCAATGTGCTGTCTGTGTAACTTACCTGTTCTTACTGTTTTTTTTTCCAACCATAGTCTGTCTTGTGTAGTACTATTTGTTCTAGAGGTATACCTGCTGTGATGACCTTCACCTTCTTTTTCCCAAGGTTTACTTTTCCTTCTATTCTTAAAATAAAAAAATGTGGCCTATTTTCAATAAAACAAACAAACAAACAAACTCCGCATGGCCCTCTGACTTTCCTGCAGATTTTCCAATTTCAACATCTGTCTTGTTTGTCCCTCTTCTTCACCCATACCCCACATCTTCTTTTCTATCTCACACTTTCCTTGGGTGTGTGTATTACCATGTTCCGCACACAACTGCTACAATAGTGATGCGGCCATGATTACCCTTCTCCTTTAATTGTTTCACTAGGAAATTTACAGATTCGTAAGCCCAAGCCAATATACTTTAATGGCACATGCATTATGTAGATATCCGTAGTTGCCTCTAAGTTTACTGTAAAGGGTGATGTAAACATATATATTACAAATAGCCTTGCAGTTTAACAGCACTTTTTATAAGTTAATGGATGACATACAGAAATATCTGTAGTTTTCTGAGATGTTTCTGTATTTACCCCTGCAAATACATGTTATGAATGCCATGCAGCTTACATTGGGATAGTTGGCATTGTAAATAGTTGTTTTTGTTATCATAATGAAGTCAGTTACCGTCTATAGTCATCCTTAACGTTACTGTACAGATTTTGTTATATTTCTATACAACTATCAGGATTCTTAAACTGCGATCATCTTTCCATAACTTTGGTATTGTACAATGTAATTACTTGAGCATTTCTCTAGTGTGTTGTTATACCTGCAATACTCCATTGTGCACTGAGCTCTTGTCGTACATTAATATATTACAGTTTTATCCACGTGTTTTGCATGGATATCAGTGCAATGCACTAGATTCTGTGAAATTTATGGAATCTGGCCCAGTATTTCACTTGTGACTGTCATACTGTGTGAAGTGAAGTTAAGCAGTAAGTCAGGGGTGATTCCAAGGTATTTTTGCTTTTTTATACTAGGCATTAAGTTTCCTTTTAAGTCTTAAAGCAGTTATGGTATTAAAATGGGGAGTTTGCTTAGGGTTGAGAATATCATAATGTTAGTTATTATGGGGTTGATAAGGAGTGGATTAGATCGAAGCCATGTACATTCACATAGGAGTACATCATCTGTGGACATAATGATATTTTGGTCAAGAAAGTTTAGAGTAAGATGACAGATGAATAAAGAGAAGAGTAAAGGTACCAGGACCAACCCCTGTTGAACTCCTGTACTGAGTCTTATTTTGTCAAAGAAAGAAATGTTAAAGCAAATTCTGATGGTTCTATTCTAAAGATAATTTTGAAACTATGATACAGTATCATGGATACATTGTATCCTATTCATCTGGATTACTGAGAAAAATGATGACCCATTTCTAGAACTGCAGAATATGACTTTGGATGCTGACCCTTAACTGAAGCTAGAAGTCTGATACCCAGTTATTTATGGGACATTCATTTTTGAGGGTTTGGAGGACATAATTTACAGGCATCATTTTTGTATACAATAGTATAAGTCAGATGTATAACTCTACTAATATATTTCATTTCACATAGGCTATTAAGAGGTGACCTCTGCTTGGAGAGCTAGCATTATATTAGGGAATCTAATATTAAAAATAAATATTCAAAAATGTGATAGATTCATTAAGTAATGCCTTCCTCAGTTATGGATTACAATAAGAAGACATCATTCATTGGCTTCCTTCAAGAAATCTTGCAAAGCATATAAAAAGTAGAAAACATTAACGTGTGTTCATGATAATCAAACTATGTCAAGGCCAACAGGATATAAGTTTGACAACGAACTATGAACCTATGATAGAGGGAAATGATCATGCATAAGACATTAGTGGGGAAGTATAAGGTAGTTAGGCTGGACTGAAGGATCTATGTGTATGTTATGATCAAGATGAACAGGCAGGCTAGCTCATTTATATTCTTTATTATATAGAAACACATCAGGAGGGATAGCAGCAACATAAAATATAAACAAACTGATTAACTGACAGACCATTACATACATGCATGCTTACATCTCAACAGCTGTCTACAAAATGGTAGTAAGGCTCGCATATGCTCAGTATTTATAGACATGTGCAACCCCATGGAAAGCTTCTTAAATGTATACATACATATTGATCTACATCCTGCCTCTTTAGTGAATTGCTGACAACAAAATGACATCTGAAAAAGAAATGCAGTTATACATACACAGAAATAAACACAACGTTCATGTCCAAGTTGCCGTGCATCTGGAAGAGGGTCTGGAAAAGCAACCTGATCTAGTGATATAGCAATTAGGACTGGGTTTAGCAACAGCAACAGTCACTGGTGAACAATCTGTTTCAGGAGTTTTAGGAATCTTCTCAGGAACAAGGATATTTGCTGGAATGTCCTCTGGAACTGGAACACTGGATGACTCACTCTGAGATCTAAAGTCTTTTATAAAGGCAAGATGCTGCAATACAGGCTCAGATACTAGTACTAAATGTTTCTGATTCCACCTAAATTCTACTCTTTGTGATTCCACAATGCATGATCTCAGCTCTGGCATATACTTTTCACGACTCCAATCTGATCAAAATCTTTGGACGTCTGCATCCTCACTAGCTCTCCATCTTGTAATGGATTGAGTGGTTTGCTGGACTTATCATAATAGGACTTCTGGGACAAATGCCTTTTCATAAGTTGAGCACTCACTACTTTGTTGTTCTTAGCACAGAGAACTAACATATTGCTACTAACTGGTAGTGTGGTTCTGGTTTGTCTCGACAAAAGCTTTTGTGCAGGTGAACCAAGATGTTTATCATGAGGAATATTTCTGAGATTCAGGAGATTCGAGAAAATATTGCTACTGTCTCATTTTGACTTCTCTAATAACTGTTTCACATACTGAACTACACGTTCTGCCAAACCATTTGAGTGCGGGTACTTGGGGCTACTTGTAACATGAATAAAGTCCCCCTCTTCAGCACATCTCTTGAACTGCTGGCTTTTAAACTGTGCACCATAGTTGGAAATAACTTTGTGTGGACTACCATAGACTGCAAAATGATGCTTTAACTCAGTAATGACAGTACTGGATGCTAGATTTGGAAGTAGATCAATCTCGAGCAAATCTGAATAAGAGTCTACTAAGACCAAATAATGTTGACCATTCCATTTGAAAATGACTGTGGCTACTATCGACCAAGGTAGTTCAGGAATCTGGTTTTGCTGAAGTGTTTTTTTTTCTGTTGATGCGGCTTAGTACTATTACATAAAGAACAAGATGAAAGTGCTCTCTTGATATCCTTTGACATAGAAGCCCAAAATACTACCCTTCTTTTGGTAGAATCAGTTCCTAGGTGGCCACGATGCAAGATGGTAATGTAATCTTGTTGCAAGGATTTTGGAACAATCATTTTTGGAGCTTTCATGATGATACCATTGTCAAACAAAATCTCATCTCTGTAAGGAAAATATGGTTGCACTTCTACTGGTAAACAAAACTGCTTTCAAGGCCATCCTCGACTGATAAAGTGGTTGAGCTACTGAAGAACTGGATCTGAGGCTGTGTGACTTCTAAGCTCACCAAGAAGTGTGGAAGAAAACTTTCTCACTTTTATGACTTCAAAATCAAGTTTCTCATTTTCATGCTGTTCAGTGGTATTCCTGGGAGATCTGGATAAAGTATCAGCCAGATAAAGCAGTCTGCCTTTTGTGTAGACAATTTCAACATCATGCATTGCAATCTGGAAGGAGTTGTATGCATAGGTTTTGACAAAATAGTGACTAGAGGTTGGTTGTCAGTTTTGATTTGAATTGGGAAGCCATAAATATAATCATGGAACTTCGGACATGCAAACACAATTGCCAAGAGCTCTTTCTCTATCTGTGCATACTGCATCTTGGTTTGGGTTAGAGTTCTGGATGCATAGGCTATTGGTCTACCCTTTTGAAGAATGCACCAAGACCAAACTTCAAAGCATCACAAGAAAGAGTAACTGATTTGTGATCATGATAGTATCTGAGAGTTGGTGGACCGGCAATTGTCTGCTTCATAGGCTCATAGGTTCATAGGTTCATAGGTTCATACTAAGCTATCTGCCCTAGGGCATTTATAAGCCTAGCCAGAGTGTGTTTGGCTTTCGCCACCCATTTTAAATTAATTTTGCTATGCCCTTTTTCGAGGTTAGTATACTGTGCCTCTGTCTAACAGTGACACAGAAGTGATACCCGGGGTAAACCTACGATCTCTCATCCACTCATCAAGATTCCTCTTGAAGAGAGTCAATGAGGGACTCTGCCTAACCTGGACTGGGATTTTATTCCAGAGTGAAGGGAGCCTCTGGGTTATGAATCTGTCCCTCCAGCATGTCCTATTTATTTCAGTGCTGAGGTTCAAGTCTCTCGAGCGTGTAGCTCGATGGGACTTGTGTTTTCTGAGGTGCAGCATGTCCATTAATTCTGGGTTGGACATGGCTTTATACGTCAGGCACAGATCGCCTCTGAGCAGGCGGTATGCCGCTGAGTAGAGCTGGAGTTTCTTTAACCGGGCAACATATGGCATCTGTTTGAGCCCTTTGATCCTCTTGGTGAGGTACTTTTGGGGTCTTTCCAGTTGCTGCAGGTGTCTGGTAAGGTACATCCCAAAAGGGGCATTGTACTCAATTATGGGCCTGATGAGGGATAAGTAAAGAGGCACGATGACCTCCCCTGATCTAGATGTGAATCCCTTCATGATTAGGTGGGTTATATAAAATGTTTTTCTAACCACTTTGGCCACGTGGTTGTCAAATGAGAGATTGCTATCAACTTGGGTCCCCAGGTCCCTAATTACTTCTTCTGTACTTAATGGATTACCACCTATGTGGTAATTTGTGGGCACTTTGTTTTTGCCAAAGGGGATGACTATACACTTTTTGACGTTTAGCTTGTGTCAAAACATCAAGTGCTCTCTGGTGTTGTTCTGATCAGGATCAGGATACATCTTTGTGTGTCAACTCTCTGAGTGGTGCTGAAAGTTGGCTCAAGTCTAGAATGAACTTGCCTAGATAGTTAAGCATGCCAATAAAATGCCGTAAGGTTTGTACATTGTCTGCAGCTGGCATCTCGAGAATTGCTGTTTACTTGGATGGATCTGGTCGTAAGCCTGAACTGGTAAACAAGTGACCAACATAAGGTCATAGCTGTCCCCAGCAGAGTAATATGAAAGCACTACTGAACCTTCAGTTTAAATTTCTTCACCACCATAAGCAACAAGATTCAAACACTTGGCCAAATCAAGCTTCTCACCAGCACATGCTCTAGCAAATGTTTCTGCTGACATCACATTGCACTTTGAACCTGTGTCAACTTTGAGCTCTATGGGTCTTCTATTTATCTGAACAGTACATAATACTTCATTATTTGCCCATAAATCTACTGCATTGACTGTTTCATTAAGCACAGACACACCAACAACATAAAAAGTCGGGTCACAGCTTTCTAGTTGATCAACTTGTCTTCTTGAATGTTCTCTTTCAATAAAAGATTGTGCGTCTTTTGATGTACAGAATCTTTGGAAATGATTCCACTTTTTACACCTGTGGCATTGCTGGCCAAAAGCTAATCACTTTTCTCTTTTAGACACATGATTGCCACCACAGTTACGACAGTTGACTATGAGGCCAGGTGAGGACACATGCTTTGAGTTTGCTGACTCATGCTTGTGGTTCGCTGAGACTGTGCATGCTCTGGAATTCAAATGCACAATAAACTCCTGCAAAATATGTTTTGAAATGCCTGTATTTTGTGAAATAACTGCACTGTAATACTGCACAAACTTGCAAACACTTTGCATACTTCGGATATCTTGAAGAGCTTTAATCAATGCGAAAAAGTAGCATATAACGAAAAAATGCAGTTGTTTTCCTTATTTTATGCATTTTCTGCAATTCTGACATTGTTTCAAACATTTTTGTAACTGTTTTGAATATTTTTATCAATATGTCATAGTTTTGGACATTTCATTTAACTATTCATTCGTTTTGAGTGCTCCGAGTGCTTCGTTTTATATTCTTTAAGTAAGAAATCATTTAAGCAGGTTTTGGTATCTGAAATTCCTTTTTGACCTATGTTGTGAGTTGTATGTGCAGTAAGGATGATCCATTCCTCTGTATTCCTCCAACATTAACCGAGTACCTTTTGGTCTCGATACTGGATTCCATGCTGATACCATGTCGCTCGTCCTATGTTATGATTCAAGATGAACAGGCAGGGTAGTTCATTTATATGCCTTATTATATAGAAATGCATCAGGATGGACAGCAGCAACATACGATATAAATGAACTACCCTGCCTGTTCGTTTTGAATCATAACATAGGTTGAGTGGCTAGTAATTTTAGAGGTCTTATGTTGGTTCAGCTAATTACAAATCTGTCTATGGAGAAAGGCCTTGAAAGTTACCTACTAGGACCCAGAACTGCTCTACCTGGAGCAATATGAAATTACAGAGGAAGCTTCTGAAACAGGCAATTGCTTGTACATCTGCTGAGCTAGAAGGTGTAACATTTGGTACAATAGGATAGATGAAAGACTGAGACAAATACCGTTTTCATTTAGCCAACTTCATCAGTGTCTACCATACTCTCAGTGAAAAAGTGAATCTTAATACCCAATGTACAGGGCATTAGACTATGTCATACACATAGGCCAACTTAACAGTTTCTTAGATGTATACACCAATATATTGTAGAAGGCTTGGTGTGACCCATTAATCTTTGGACTTGCCTGCATGGCCTGCCAAATGCAAACTGTTACATGGTTTGAGGATAACAAGCATTCTATTGGGCTACAGTTCAGATATTGCTACTTAATAGAACACTGTTAGAAAAAGTGCTCTGAGATGGAGCAGGAAGGTATAAATTATGTCTATGGTTGGGTATTATGTACAGAAACATCTAGTTACTGAACATGTATGTTTGCTTAAAGTGTTTTCTTTATTTTGGTGCTTAGAAAAAGTTATGTTGCTTTAAAGACATCTGTCTGTCTCCCTGTTCCACTGGAGTTAATCCTGGAATCCTTATTGGTGACATTTATCTGTACTGCTCAAAGTTATATTTACCATCTGGAACTGGTATTGATGAAGAGGGGAAGAAATCAAAAAAACAGATATGCTGTCCAGGAGTGGAACTCAATATTGCTAAGTTGTTGAGGCATGTTTATCCTGTGTGTATAATTTGGGGCTCGATCTAAAATTGTGTCATAAATTAGATTAGGAGAGAAGAAATATATATGCCAAGATCCTTGTGTGGTGCTTATGGTGTCAATGGTCAGGCATTTTCATTAATACAGGCATAAAGACACAAAACTAGCAGAGAAGATTGGTTAAACTGCTATACCTCATAACCCAACTGCTCTAAACACAAATGCACAGAAACCAGAAACTATGAGATGGCATTTTTTCCTTGACAGACATAATATCTATGCACATATAGTCAATGGTAAACTCGTTTTGTGCAAATGTAACATGGATAGAATTATATAACACATGTTTTCTGCAGGAGGCAAGCCTCCCTATATTCCCTATACCACCTTATTCTGTTATTATCCCATAACATATCCCATAACACTTCTCTCAACTGCCTTTCACACACTTCAATAAAGGTGTCAATAGCGGCATTACTTGGAGGGACATATATGCTTAGTTTCTTAAAAACACCTGCATGCTGACCTGCAGAAAACATAGCTCACAATGTTAAACTTCTACCAAACAATTTAAGGTCTTTCCGAACATCAGTCAGCATTGCTTTCCTAGCTGGAATAAAGTTGAGGCCCTTGTTCAAAAGTCTAGACTGGGCGTCAGTTAGTACATGTGTAGAAATGTTAAAAATTAAACCTGTCTGAACCTTTTTCGGTTCTGTCCTTCATTGCTCAATGATCTCCATAGATTTCGGTTCTTCGAATACCTTCTTATGGGGAGGTGGTTCTCTAGTAAAAAACGAGCATTGTTGGCTAGTACATTGACCTCGTTGGCCTTCCCTTGATTACTACTAAGAGAACGCTGATTGCTGGTATCTTTGGGTCTAACTAGCAAACCCTCATTCATATGCTTTGAACCAGGCACTTTATTCAGAGGTTTACTATTAGAAGTTAACACACTCATATCATCAGGCACAACTCTTAAGGATACAATTAAATGCTTGTTGTCAGGCACAACTCTTTGCTCCAAAGAACCACTAGATGTCGGTCGGATAGGGTGGGGACTTATGTACACATATCCATTCAGGTTCCATTTTTACACACTCACATTTAAAGTTTAAGTTTCAAGGTACTTGCTATGCCGATTGTAAGATGAACAATGTTGTTTATTTTGCATATTGCATCATATGTTTCTCTTATTACATTGGCAAGACAAATAGGCGTCTTAAAGATCAAATACTTGAACACTACAGGGTTATTAAGAATTTTAAGGAGAGCAGTGCCCTTGCTGTTCATAATAAAACAGGAGGATCTAATCATCTGTTTAAGTTTTTGTATTAGAGGTATTACATGAGAGTGGAAGAGGAGGTGATTTGGTGAACCACACTGAGGCCGCAGAGCAAAAGTGGATAATGCTCTTTAATGCTGATAGAGTTCCAGGTCTCAATAATAAGGTATCCTTGAAACCTTTTTTAAAAGCTCGTCCACTGAAACATAGATTTGTGTATGTATTTGTGATGTATGATTGTGGTATTGCTCCACGTAGCATATTTTAATTAAATTTTTTTAACAGATTTTTATATTTTGCTTATGATCTGATATGTCTATGTAATTTACTGATTTTTTTATGCTACTGTTCCCTTAATGACTGAATTGCTTTTAATTGTTTTTAATTTGTAGTATATATTTAGCTAGAACTGTTGATGTGTGGTCAGATGAAGGGGTTGATTCCCTGAAAGCACTTATCAATAAAGTTAATAGCAGCCGTGTTACAGCCTGTGCGTGTTCTTTGTCTTGATACTTATTGGTTTTACGCACCAGCTATTTTATTTGTTGGATATTAACATCAATTTCTTGGATACTTAGTTTCATCACATTCCCTCCTTCTTGTACTTCACCTCAATATTGTCTTAACTATCACTGTTTAGAACAAGTAATACTAACATAGCAACAGTCAGCCATATTCTTGTTCATACACCATACATGTATGTCATTAATATTTACCACCAAAACCATCATATTGATCTACTGATCAGTCATTTCTCTATGATGGCACAAGCTATTTCATGCTAGTTTATTTGTTAGCTTTCTTTTTTCACTTTATATTACTCTGTCAATTATTGTTTATGTATAAACTGTTGTCGCCTCATAGCAAGACGTTGTTCCATTCGATTCTCAGCTAGAATTTCTTCTGTGTGGAGGCATACGTGAATGGGGTGTGCCTTCGTTGAAGGTTGTGCGTCAGGGCTGGTAACCCGGTACGTAAAAATCCACTACCAATCATTAGCGGACCGGAGTTCCGCTGTGGCGACCCCTAACCGGGAAAAGCCGAAAGACACAAACAATCCTTGATTGTTATCGATTTCTTGTATTGTTTGTAATGTGTTTTTGTAATGGAGCTTTTCTCTCTGGGCCTCCACAGAAAAAGGGCCACTGGCCCAGCCAGACATCTCCAGTAAACAAATGTAAAATAAGATAAATAAAATAAAGGGCTGTACCCCATGCATCTGTCTTTACTTGCATTTCTGAGATATTTTATTCTGTCTTGGTTTGTCTGTCTCTTCATCTCTTTCCTAACCTGTCCCAACCCTTTTTTTTAATTTCTCCAAATCTTTTGGGTTTCTTATACTATGACAGGAATGGACCCCATTCCTAAATCAAAGTACGATTAATGTTCATGAAATTAGTATTGCTTCAATCTTTGATGTTAGCCAAAAGTGCTCTTCGCAGCGCCTGCAATGTGCCCAGTAATGACGCCTTCTGCAATTCGTATGAGGTTACATGGCTTGTTGACATATCTAAATTTGACTGTAGATTCTTTTTTATAAGACCCATTGCTCTTACTACTATTGGAACTATCTGGATATCTTTCTTCCACATTGCTCTCATTTCTGTCTGCAGATTCTGATATTTTATGACTTTGTGTCTGTCTGCACTGGGTGTGGCAATTTCAATGATCAATGCTACTTTTGTCTTCTTCTCTTGGACCACTATATCTGGTTTTCTATCATCTTTCTTTTGAACTGTTGGTAATGGGTGATCCCATGTGATATAAACTTCATCATTTTCTGATACTTTGTGGCTCATGTTTCCAGTGTTTTTCAGCCACTTCAATACCATAATGTTTGCACAATCCACAGTACAACAGCCTTGCTACATTATTATGCCTTTCAGTATACAGTCCTTCTGCCATTAGTATGTCACAACCAGCAACAAGGTGTGCGACTGTTTCCAATTCAGTTTTACAAAACCTACATTTGTCTGTTTCTCCCACGTGTTCAACAGACTTTGTAAACCAGCTTGTACTTAGCCCACTATCTTGGGCTGCCAATATTAACCTTTCATCTCTTGGTTTGAATTTGCCTCCCCTTAACCATACCTGCATTTACTCCTGATCAACGTGAGGTTCTTCCAGAAGTTTTCTATACTTGCAACTATATTTATGCTTTTTCCACATTTCTTGCCTTCTCATCTGGTCTGTCCCCTTATATTCTTTCTTTTGATTTTTAGCACATTTAGTTGCTGCCTGATTTTTATCTACTTTTGGTTTGATTTCCATTCCTGCTTGACGCCGATATGCTTCTGCTAGATTAAGCAGATAAGTCATCTTAGATTTATTCTGCTCATGTTTCAAAAATTTCACTACATTTGGGTCTTGTGAGGTCAGCAG
The DNA here is from genome assembly GCF_019279795.1 of Protopterus annectens. Lineage (NCBI taxonomy): Eukaryota > Metazoa > Chordata > Ceratodontiformes > Protopteridae > Protopterus > Protopterus annectens. The sequence continues at coordinate 1,158,924,844 of NC_056747.1, read as the reverse complement.
ATATGTGTGGAGTCCCACAACTGCTGGTCTATACATGTAATCAGTTTCAAGGAGGCCCATCCCTCCTTTGGAACAGGGAATTTTTATAGATCATTTGGTGAGCATGAAGCATCCTTCTTGTTTTAATATTTAATCTATCCAACACATTTTGGAGTCAATCAATTACTCCACAACTGTAAGGACAGGAAGAGCAAATTGGTTTATAGCTTGGATTTTGTTCCTAGATATCAACACTGTTTTCAGGATTAATTTAAGTCTTCTAAAGTAATCCTTACTATGTTTTATTTGCATTTGTTCATGTTTTATTGGTGATCCTTCATCAGTTCCCAAATATGTATGCACTCCCTCTTGCTCAAGTTCTTTTATATCACATTCTTGTCTGAAACTGATGTTTTCCTGGTACTACATTTTTCCTGCTTTAAAGGTTGCTTTTGCACATTTATCAAGACCAAATGACATTCTTATATCATCTGAAAAAGTTTTGACAACCTGCAGTTGTGCTTTCAGTTCCTCATCTGATGAGCTGTACAGTTCTAAGTAATCGACAAAGAGTAGATGAGATGTCTTTAGGCTTTGCTGTTTTCTAGGAGCCAAATTATAGCCATGGCCTAAGCTATTAAGTAAACAGCTTAATGGGTTAATGGCAAGGCAGAATAACAACAATGACAGTCACCCTGGAATATCTCCCTTTGAATTTATATCCCTGAAGTAATAATTTGTCCTTTTTCATGGCTTAATTGCAAAGTGGTCTGCCACTGTTTCATGGTCACTGTAATGTAGTTGATCAGTATACGGTGCATATTATACATTTTTAAGCACTCTTTATCCATGAATGTGAGATACTATCAAATGCGTTTTTATAGTTAATCCATGTCATACTTAGATTCTTCATCTTTTTACAGTTCTCCACTATGACTTTATTTAACAACAAATGATCCTTTGTTCCATATGACTTTCTTTTATTGCCCTTTTGTTCTACTGCCATAATTGAGTTTTCTTCTAAATTACTATAAACTCTGTCACAGTTAATTCCAGTGTATAGTTTATACATCATCAGAAGGCAATTTATTGAGCTATAATTTTTAGGGTACCTTGCAGGTTCACTCTTAAGTAGGAGCATTGTTTTTACTGTTGTTAACCAGATTGGTGTCTGTTTGGGGTGCGCATATAAATAGTTCTTACTCATGGCTACGTCTTTGTGCAAAGATTTTAATACTTTAAACCAAAGGTTAGGTAATGCATCTGGGCCTGGGGTTTTCCAATTAGAGGCTTTTCTTAATTTTGTTTCAATCTCTCTGGCTGTTACTTCATACCATTTCTTATCCTGTATGTTTAAACTTCTTATTCTTTCTTTTATTTCTTTTATCCGTTTAGCATCTTTGTTATGTTCCACAGGATCTTCATAGATATTTTTCCAAAATGTATCTATTTCTTCTTTTTTTGGCGGTCTTTCAATTCCTTTTACCTTGTTTCCCAACTCTCTACTTTTTTGGGTCATCAATAAAGTGCTCATTTTGTACTTTTCCTTTATATTTATCTGTGTATCTTCTAAGTTTTTCTGCCTGTGCTGAGATTTTTAGTTTATTTGCTATAGTGCATAACAGATCCTAATCTATTCTAATACTACGCATTGCTTTTATCACATCTATCTTTCTTAGTATTTTTGTTAATCTATTCTCTCTTCATTAATCTTCTAACAGTGACACTTCTTGTCTTAATTGTTTTATAGTTTTTCTCTGTTCGATACTTCCATGATGGTATTTAATTTCTCCCCTTCCTTTCCTTTACCACCCCATGTTCTTGTGGTAGAACTTTATCAGTTATTAATTTAGCTGCACAGTAATATATCCTATTTACTTCTGTTATATCGCAATGATCTCTATGGACAGTCCTAATTATTGTGTTCATTTGTTTTATCAGACTTCTGACTTTTGGGATTTTATTGACCTTCTGCAGTCTATTTCTTTCATTGATCTTAATATATCTATCTATGTCTATTAAATCAAGCAACTCTTTTCTTATCTCATTTTCTTCCAAACTGAGGGCACATCCCATGTTTTCCATTTCCTGTGGGAATTTTATAGAAAGTTTTATAACAGCTTCCTGTGGCACATTCTTTTCAATTTCATCCTGTGTCATCTGTTGCTCTGTCATATGGGAACTCACTGGCCTATCACTCCTCAACACTGACTGCATCAGTTTCCACAGTTTCCTGTTCCTTCCCTTGCTGTCTAGCTTCAAGTTACTCTTTGTATGTTGTAGTTTTGAATTCCTCTATCTCAAGTGGGCAACCTAATATCTGAGAAAAACAGTGCCTTCTGATTTTGCCTCCATGTCCTTGACTGTGAGGTTAGAGTTATTCTGTAATTCAGCATTTCATTGTTTGAACCATTTTTGTGTTGAATTAGCTAAATTCTAGGCAACTTTTTTTTCAAAATTCATATCTGCTACCATGTTGGGAGATTACCCTTTTTCTGCAACATGGGCAATGGATTCAAGGGTACAATGTGAATTTTGGAGGGACTTAGCCTCCTACATAAAGTAGTTTACACCATGTGTTTCTTTCTTTAGAGAATACTAGTTTACTTATGTTTTGTTTCAATGTCTATCTCTCTTCTTGGCTTCATCTCCACCCCTGTCAAATCAGACTTGCTGTCCATTGACCAGCAAAGAATACCACACAAGAGTGGTGGTAGAGAACCTTACTTTGTTCCTGTAATCTTTCTGCCATTTTATTAGACTGTCCATTCCTTACTCTTCTTTCTTCTGTAAATCAGAAAAAGGTCTTTTGTACCCTTGTGGACTGACTGAGCAAATATTTTAACTGTTTCTTTTAATGGATTCCAACCTGATCATTGAACTCTGCATAACAACCATTGGAGTGACCTGTTTTCTAATTCTACCTACTGATGAAGACTGTGGGAGCAAAAGTCAACAGCCATGTGCCTGCCATCCATACATGGCTGGGTACCTTATATATTGTCCCTTCTCTGTGGTAGCTGGTGAGCTTTATGACAAGACAAGGCCTACAATGCCAGGGTGCTTTGGGTATGTTTCAACTCATCAGAGCCCAGCAACAGTGCTACATTTGATTGTCAGCTTAGGAACTCAGCAATCTGATATCCTGTTGCTGTTGTTGCCATGGTTAAAAGAGGTGGTGCCCATGCAGGGGCCTGAATTTACCCACTTCGTTTCTCCCCAAGATGGGCAGGCCAACATTCGCCACTCATTCCCCTCTGTCCAACTGACTCCTTCAGTACCATGTCTTGCTACAAACCCAGGGCAACAGTTATGATTCCAGCATAGATATAATATAGGTACATAGGTTCATAGATGTGTACTGGGCTAATGGCCCTGGGGCCTTTACAAGCCTAGTCATAGGATTAGCCTGACATTGTGCCACCCAACCTTAGTTCCCAGTGCCTCTATCAAGTAGACGCACTGGAGTTAACCCCAGGGTGAATTTTCTATTTGAGCCACTGGAGTTATCCCCAGGGTGAATTTTCTATTTCCCATCCACTCATCAAGATTTGTCTTGAAGAGGGTCAGTGAGGTGCTCTGCTTGACATGTATAGAAAGTCTATTCCATAGCATGGGCAGTCTCTGGGTTATGAACCTGTTCCTCCAGTACATTCTGTTGATTGTGATAATGAGGTTGAGGTCTCTGGAGTGTGTGGCATGGAGGGATTGGTATTTCTTTAGATGTAGCATTTCTAACAGAGCTGGGTCAGACATAGCTTTGTAAGCTACAAGCAGAGATCGCTTCTAAGCAGGCAATATGAGACAGGGAATAGTTGGAGTTTTTTGAGTCTGTCCATATAGGACAAGTGTTTAAGGCCTAGGATCCTCTATGTAAGGTACTTTTGTGGCCTCTCCAGTTGTTGCAGGTGTCTAATGAGGTACATGCCAAATGGGGCATTGTGCTCGATGATTGGCCTAATGAGGGAAGAGTAGAGGGAGACAATGACCTCTTTCTTCCTGGATGCAAAACCCTTAGTAGTGAGATGTGCCACATAGAAGGACTTTCTGACCACTGGGGCAATGTGGTGATCAAAAGAGAAGTTGCTGTCAGCCTACGTTCCCAGATCTCTTATAACGCCTTCTGAGTTCAGTGGACTACCATCAATGTGGTAATTCATGGGAACTGAGTTTTTCCCAAAGGGGATGACGACACATTTTTTGGCATTGAGCTTAAGGCCATGGTGCTCACACCAGTCGTTGGTCTCAGTGAGGCCATTCTGTAGGATGTCAACATCACTTGGGGAGTTAATATTAGCTCCCAACTTGCAATCATCTGCAAACTTTGTCATCCATAGTTCCTTTGTGTTGGCCTGGACTTCAGAGAAGTAGATACCAAACAGGAGAGGGCCCAGGACCGAACCCTGTGGGACTCCACTCGTGACTAGTCAGCAGTCTGACTTGGAGTCAGCTACTTTCACACTGTGGGTTCTATCTGTGAGCCAGTTTGCAACCCACCTAGTGATATAGGGGTTGATGCCTAGCTTGGTGAGTTTTTCTATGATTCCTGAGTGAGGAATGGCATCAAAGGCCTTGGCCAGATTAAAGTAGGCTATATGAACCACCATGCCTTCATCCACAGCTCTGGTGACTGACTAAAAGAAGTTGACCAAGTTGAGCAGGCATGATCTACCCTTCACAAAACCAAATTGTGTGGGATCCAGATTTTAGAGATCCCCTATATCCTTGTTTATTATGTCCATGATGATGCATTCCATAGCTTTGCATATCAGACTCATCAGGCTAAATTGGCAAAAATTCCCAGGGTCTGTAGTCGCTCCTTCTTTGTGGAGAGGGATGACTATAGCAGTGCACCATTTGGTAGGGACAAAGCCCGAGATGAGGCTGTAATTGAACAGGGCATACAGGTGAGGTGCCAGTTCAATCTGTAGATCATGTAGAACGCAGCTAGGGATATTGTCAGGTCCCATAGAAGCTGTATTCTTGGCCTTGGACAGTGCTGTTTTAACCTATATAGCAGTAATACTGGATTCCTGGCAATCTACTGGTATTGTGATTGGTCCTTTGGGGGGGAGATGGGTAAAGCTGACACTGAATCTGTCGGCCAGTATATTGGCAATATCTGTTGGCTCGGTATAGGAGGTACCATTGTGCAGTAGCTCAGAACAAATCTGGGTATTGCCGTGGAGATTCTTTACATAATTATAGAAGGCCTTGTAGTTGTCTTAACTATCTTCTGCAATTCTGTTTTCATCGCTAGCTTTAGAGGATTTGATGAGGGATCTCAACATTTTGTTGAGGCAGATATGGGAGTTTTTCCAGTTTTGGGACTTCACCTTATTTTTCATCAGTTTCCTCCTTCTGTTGTAGAGTTTGTTTATGGCAGGGGACCACCAGATTGGCTTCCTTTTTTTGGAAGAGAGCATCTTGGTTCTATTGGGTATGTTGAGATCCATGCATTTGTGTATGTGTTTGTACAGTGCATTGGTGTATGATTTGGTGGTCATGCAACTATTCTCCATTTGCATGGGTGCTGTGAAGTTAACCACCTCTGTTTTTAGGAGCCCAAAGTTAGCTTTGGAGAAGTTTTTCATAGTGGTTACCTTTGCAGGGGGGTTGGGGTGGGAGGGATGTGGATTTCCAAGGTGATTAGTTTGTGGTCGGATCTAACCAGGGAGGAGCTGACTATTGGTGTAGAGCAATGGTCGCCCATGTTAGTAATGACCAGGTCAGGGATGTTGCTACCTCTAGTGGGGGTAAGAATGAGCTGGTCCAGGGCATTGGAATTAATGAACTCCAGGAAATGTTGGGCAAGTGTATTGGTACATGAGTAGTTTTCCCAGTTAATGGAGGGGTAGTTGAAGTTGCCTAGTATGATTGTGTTAGGTTGGACCCTAATATTCTCCAGGGTGCTTAGGAATGTGGAGTGTGAGTCTTGGGACATGTTTGGGGACCTGTAGCAGGCTACAACCTGAATCGCTGTCTTACCCAATGTTAGCTGCACCTGAAGTATCTCTGATGCATTATGTTGGGCTACCAGTCTGGAGGTGTGTGCGTCCTTTATAAATATGGAAACACCACCATCTTTGGAGCTTTGGTCCAATTTCTGGGGCCGAAAGATGTGGAAAGAATTATAGCCTGGTAATGTAGGGGTGCTTTCTGCTGCCTTGAGCCAGGTCTCTGTTACAGCACAAATATCGATGTTCTCCATTTTAAGGATTGCTTAGAGCGAGTGCATTTTGAGATTTAGACTTCTAGCGTTGAGCAGCATGACCCTCAGATTGCATTTGTTTGTAGCTGTTACTATGGTAATTTGGTCTCTGGAACACTGCCTAAAAAGGTACTATAGGGGCAGTAAGAGCCTTGGCCAGTATCCAAAACCTCAGGGGTGACAGATGCAGGTCATCTCTGGCAAAGCATCAAGGTCTGTCAATAATGTCATCTCATGCAGACAGATACTGGATCTCTTTAGAATGACACCAGAAACTTAGCCAATTGTTGAAATCACTCATTTTCTGCTTGTACTGTGGTTTCATTCTGGGTGATGGTAGGATGCTGCTCAGGGCTAGGGTCATACCTGTCTGGGCTACATAATCCAAGAGCTCCTCCATGTATCTTTTCATGTAGTCCAGGGAGGTACATTTCAGGTCATTCACACCCACATGTACAATGACAGAATCATATTTGTACCTGTTGTTGAGGGTCCTGACTGCATGCGTTATGTGGCAGATCCTGGCACCTGACAGGCAGCTGACTGTTACTTTCTCCTTATTCAACCCAGTGAGCGGGAGATCAGTGTGCCTCACTTTCGAGTCACCTAGTGTGTTGGGCATGCTGTTTTCCCTTAGGGGCTTTGGTTGAGTGGCATACTGTTTAGGAGAGTTATGGGTCTCATGATTAATGTTGTGTTGTGGTGGTCAAGTGTGTTTCTACCTTGGAGGTCTCTGCTATTTGGGTTGATTTTTTATTGAGAGCCTCCATGAAAGTGGGTGTGTGGTTTGTGCTTTTATGTGAAGGCAGTGCTGGTGTGTGTTCTGGATGGCTATGTGTTCCATGTGGTGTGGTGTAAGTACTGACCTTCTCCTCTTGACCAGCTATTCCAGTCTTGGCTGGAGAGTGCGTGGCATCCAATTTGGATATATAAGTGCATCTCTTGCAAGTTTGAGTGTTGGGAGGTAAGAGGAGAGGGTTGTCGGTGTACATGAGGCAGTTGCCTCAGGATGCCCAAGTTCACCAGGTTAATACAAATTTGTTTTGTGGTTTTGGACACTCCAGCCACAGTGTGTAGGACATCTGATGCTCTATAACATATGTTTTTGTCTGTTTTTTAATTTCCTTGCATCTTCTTCATTCCAAACTTTATGGGTTCATAATTTCATAGGATGATACTAGGCTAATGGCCCGGATGCCCTTATAAGCCTAGCCAAGAGTTTTGCCCATGTTCCCTCAGTGTCAGCACCTGTTTCCCCATGTACAGCAGGGACACAGGTGAGATCCCAGGGATGTATTTTCTGTTTCCCATCCAGTTGCCAGGTTCCTCTTAAACAGGGCTACAGCAGTACTCTGCTTGACAGGGAGAGGGAGTCTATGCCACAGATGGTGGAGTCTTTGGGATACAAATCTATCCCACCAACAAGTTCTCTTAATGTCACAGAGCAGGTTAAGGCCTTGCATGCAGGTTGCGCAATTGGAGTTTGCCTTATGGATATGCAGCCACTCCATCAAGGCTGGGTCTGAGATGACCTTGTATGCCAGACACAGGTCACCTCTGAGCAGTCTGTATTAGATTGAGCAGATGGACAGGACTTTTAGCCTGTCTGTATAGGATAGATGTTTGAAACCCTGGATTTTCCTGGTGAGGAACCTTTGTGGTCTCTCCAGCTGCTGCATGCACTTGGCAAGGTACATGCCAAAGGGGGCATTGTATTCGATAATGGGTCTGATAAGGAAGGAGTACAGGGATGTTATGACCTCCTTGTTCCTGGATGAAATACCCTTATTTATGAGGTGGGCCATGTAGAAAACCTTCCGTACAACAGAGGCAATGGGGTGGTCAAAAGTCAGGTTGCTGTCAACCTGGGTGCCCATGTCCCTCACGACTGATTGTGTGCTTAGTACATTGTTATTAATGTGATAATTAGTGGGGATGCCATTTTCCCCAAAGGGGATAATGATGCATTTCTTGGCGTTCAGTTTGAGCCCATGCTTCTGGCATCAGTCATTAGTTTGGGTAAGGCCTTCTTGGAGGATGTTCACATTACTAGGGGAATTTAAGTCACTGCCTAACTTGTAGTCATCTGCAGACTTGGTCAGCCACAGACCACTGATTTTGCTTGCACCTCAGAAAAGTATATCCCAAACAGTAAAAGCCCCAAGACCGATCCTTGGGGTACACCACTTGTTACAGGTCTACTACTAGAGGTGACTTTCTGTATTTTGACTGAGTAGGTTCTATCAGTTAGCCAGTTAGCTACCCATCTGATAACATACATACAGGTTGATGCCTAGCTGGGAGAGTTTATTTATTATGCCCAAGTGGGGAATAGTGTTGAAGGCTTTGGCTAGGTCAAGGTAGGCTGTGTGCACCGTATTCCTCTCATCCATGGCTTTGGTGACTGTTTCAAAGAAGTCAACCAGGTTTAGCAGGCATGATCTCCCTTTGACAAAACCAAACTGTGTGGGGTTAAGTGTTTGGAAGTTGCCAATGTCCTTGTTTATAAGGTCCATGATAATGTGTTCCATACCCTTGCAGATCAGGCTAGTTAGGCTGATGGGACTATAATTACCTGGGTCAGTGGGTGCTCTACCTTTGGGTAGAGGGATGACAGTGGTTGTCCTCCATTCAGCTGGGACAAAGCTGGTCCTCAGGCTTTGGTTGAATAAGATGCCTAATGCAGCTGAGCGCTCATACCTGACTTCATGTAGGAACCAGCCAGGGATGGTATCGGATCCCATGCAGACTGTATTTTTTGCCTTTGAGACAGCTTTAAAGATCTGCTCCCTAGTGATGAGGGGAGGGGGGCAGGTGCTGGGGATGTCCTGGTTTACTGATGGGAGATGGGGGGGGTGAAGTTTTCACTGAAGCTGTCTGACAGCAGGTTGCTCTATCTATGGAGTTTGTGTATGTGGTGTTATTGACCACCAGTTCAGAGCAGATTTGGGTGTTAACTTTGAGATTGCGGACGTATGTGAAGAAGGCCTTGTGATTGTCCTTTGTGGATGTTTGGGCTAGAAAAGGTCTTCCACTCTATGGTTGGGTAGTTAAAGTCACCCAGGATCAGGGTTTTTCCCCATTTGCTACCTGCATCCCTCTTATTCACTGAGATAGATTTTAGACAGTTCTAGCTTATTGTGTGTTTTCATACAAGTGTACATGTGTGCATGTTTTGTGTGTGTGTGTGTGTGTGTGTGTGTGTGTGTGTGTGTGTGTGTGTGTGTGTGTGTGTGTGTGTTTGTGTGTGTGTATGAAAAGTGCCGTCTGCCACTTGTGGGATGTGGCTATTCTTCATAGTGTATGGAATATTAGAGAAAAATTACTGCTTGTGTCACAGCTGACCCCATGAGCAGTTAAGAAAAAAACCCTGCAAAATAAATCAAAATGGTCATGGGGAGGAGTCCTTCAAATATAGTTCTTAGAAATAAGATAGCTAGCAGTATATGATACCCTTTTATATGTCGCAAGCTATTCTAGTAGTTGCACAAATAGTAAAAATAATAGTCAGAACAAAATGTAAAAACAAACCTGGCCTTGCTGACAGCAGGCATATTTTTATTTGAGTTGCTAGCTAGTAGTTGTATGTATGTATGCATGTTTGTGTGTGTGTGTGTGTGTGTGTGTGTGTGTGTGTGTGTGTGTGTGTGTGTGTGTGTGTGTGTGTGTGTGTGTAAGTGTGTGTGTGTGTATATATATATATATATATATATATATATATATTTGTGTGTGTATATTCATAATTGTATGTGTGATGCATGCATGTGTATGAGACAGAAACCGAATGACGGAAATACTTGAACTCTTAGCAGAATGGATTACGTTTAGTCAATGCAGTCTCTCTGTATTGCTAGTGTGAAAGTCAGCCTTTGGGATCGATCTGGGTATTGAATGACTGTTTATACAAGATAAGGCAGGAGTGAAGCATATCAGCAAAGTGTTTCCTCACCTTTATTTGTAAAGCTAGTGGAAGCAGATAGAGCAGATGCCAGTTAACACAAGTAATTTTATTGTACTTTCAATACACATTAAGCTACTTCTTTAGTGTGTACAGAAGACATTTAAAGTCCATCTAAATTATTTTCTCATTCAGGTAAAGTACTAAAGGGCATCCAGATTATGAGCTTTTATCTTTCTGATGCAATGCATAGGAGACTTTTTACAACCTCTTTCCTGCTGGCTACTGGAAACACTGCGTCTCTTGAAAGCTCTGCAAGAAAGGTGAATTGCCAGAAGTTGGAAAGTAGTAACTGATAAAGATACTTGAGTCTCTGTGTATTTGTTATGTTGGCCTGTAACCACACAGCTTTTCTTTTCTTTTTACTGTTACTTAAGTGACATAATCAGTATTGGCAATCATTTTAGCTTAATAAACAAAGTCTTGTAAACAGGACAGGTAGGCACGCAAAATAAATGGGAATGAGCAAGTGAAACAGTGTAATGGAGACAATTAATGCCAGAAAATGTAAATAGTGAACTGTCAAAAGGTAAATAAACATCTGGCTGTAAAAACAGTACAAGAGTGGCTAGCTTAGTGAAAAAGAAATAGGAAATGTGGTAGGTGTAGGATGCGGGGGTTTAAAATAGGTAAAAATATCTGTTGCTAAGCTATGAAAATATGTCAGTCCCTAGAAAATGACAAAAACAAGGAAAGGCAGGACAGTACTTTACAGAAGCGCTAACAATGGTAAGTCTAGGTTAATTAGACAATGCAAACCAGACAGAAAAATGCAGTGGCACGGAGGTAACAAAAATAGGGCAAAATAGGGCAAGGTCATGCCTGAGAAGTAGCACTAACAAGACAGGGGAGGAAGGATAAGGTAAAACAAATAAGCAGGGCCAGAGGTATTATGGACCATGCTAAGGCAATTTTAATGAGGTAATACAAACAGGGCTGACTCGGTGCTGATGAAGACAAGGTAAAGTAGGGCAGCGTAAAGAAACAAGTACCAAAAATGTTGGCATGGCATTGTGAGCTACAGTGAAATCAAAGCAATGCAAGACAGCACTGAAGGTAGCAGTTCAAAAGTAAATGCAGTGGTCAGAACGGAGTGTCAGAGGATAATATGGCAGTGGGGGGCAAGGCAAAGGGAAAGAAAGAAGTCAACATAGTGCTCAAAAGATAACGGGAACTGTATAAAAATATGATTATCAGTGCAATAACACCAATGGCATAATGGGAGCAGGATGGTGAAGCAAACACGCAATGGAAATATGGAATCAAGGATAAATGAAACAGTACACAAAAAAGCATCAAGAAACTGGCCAAAGTACAAGTGGACAGGTTAGTAAAGATGAGAAAAGCTGGCAAAGTGGGGGAATTGTAAACCCTGTAATACAAACTGGGAAAAGTTGCTTGATTTCATAAGGAGTGTTGAAAACAAGACATGACTTTTCAGTAACATCAAGTGACTCATAACGCAAGCAGACATAGCAGGGTAGTAGTGAGATGATAATTAAAGTGAGTCAGTAGTTACTAACCCAGTGCTACTTCAATGAAAGTTCATATGCCCTTTATCTGTTTGGGGGACGTCAGCTTCTTTATATCTATTTATTATAATTCAATTCAAGACTGCCAAATATTAGAGAAAGGACATAAAACCCAAAGCACTGCAAGGTTCATTGGTATTCTGTTTTGCCTTTTATGCAAATGATCTTCAATGAATCAATCTTCAACTATTTCCATAATGAAATAGAGCAAAACAAATTAATACTGTAGTGCAATGCAGATAAGTTAGTGCTGAGACTGGAGTAACAGAAACATGATATAATTAAGCAGTATTAAGGGAATGGAAGAACAGGGCAATAAAAGGATCCTTATGTGTTGTCAAAATCAGTATGCCCATGTTATCAGCTCCATAGCATAGAAGGGTGAAGCTGGAGGGATGGCCACCCAAAGAAGACAATGAGTGAACAGCTGGTGTAGAGTCGCTCATCCAATGGAGGGAGATGCAGTATGCTAAATTAGAGAAAGCAACATGTGTTTCTGGCTCTTAACAAGCTGCAGTATGCAACACCCTTCCAAACAGTATGTATAGAAAGGTATTCAATGTCATGGAGGAAAAAGGAGGAGCAGGTGGCAGATGAGATTGAGGCGTTATGAGTCACTTGATGTTACTGAAAAGTCATGTCTTGTTTTCATGCATTAAGTGGATGAAAGTGCTAACCTGTTTTAATAAAAGTGCAAATTTGTCAGCTGTTTACACAATTATACACATACAGATATACACATATCTTTGTGTGTGTGTGTGTGTGTGTGTGTGTGTGTGTGTGTGTGTGTGTGTGTGTGTGTGTGTGTGTGTGTGTATGATGTATGGATGTATTATGTTTCTTTCACCGAACACTTCGTTTGGCGAAAGAATAGTGTGACTGTAAATTTTGGAGTGTGTGACTCTTCAAATGCATATGTGGCTGAATGGTGAAAATGTCAATGACTGGAAGATGGATTTGGGGGTGGAAGTATGCCTAAGTGTTAAGACGTTAGGGGCAAAGTAAGGGTAGTGTAAGAGGATAGACGTACAGTAGGGAATGCGTGTGTCAGTCTTTGTGAATTAGGTTTAGCGTTAGGGTTAAGTAATGGGATAGCTAGGGTTGTGCAGGTGTGTTGACGAATGTGGCATATGCCTGAGCTCATCTTGTAATGGTTGTGTTACAGAAAGAATTTTTCTAAGGTAATGTGTAGGGTCAGGGTTAGCAGGGAGTAGTAACGTGAGACACGCCCCCCTGCACCACCTTACTAATGCCTACTAACCCTAACTCTGCCCTTATTCTAATCCTGCACCTCACCATAAAAAATAACAGTGGATGCTTATATATCCGAACACTTTTTCAGGCTGTGTATAACAGCAAATGCTAATATGAGTGAATGTACTTAATGGAGTTTTTGCCAGCAGCCTTTTGTATGGGGTTGTGGTGTAGCAGGGTAAGGGAATTTGCCCTTACACCATTGTTGTGCACTCTTGGTGTTGGTATATATGATAGTTGTACAGTAAGAACATGCCCAGTCAGACTTTACTTGTGATGCTGATACTGAGAGACAAAAAAGTCGACCAATCAGAATACTGCCTATGCAGAGTGTTTGTGAAAGATGAGATTTTTATATGAATTACTCCTCAACCATGACACTTTGTGTGTCTTTGTACAATATGAGAAATGTTCATGATTTCAGAGAGAAAAACCCTGTAGTTACTCCGTTAATCACTTTATAGACGACTTAGTAACAAGGTAAGGGTCCTCCATGCAGAGTATTAATTTAATGTGATAACATGAGAGCATTTAGTCGGTTTAAGCAGTTAATTAATGTTGCAATGCTTGCAAGATGAAATTGCAATAATCAAACTAGGTTTTCTGCAAGATGTGTCATGTTATCATAACTATGTACCTCATATTGCTAAGATATTGTTTTTGCAACAGAGCTAACCATTAAGGATATGTGCAGGGCAGTATTTCTGTCAAATTAACAGTTATTTTAGATACAGCAAAATAATGTGTTTTGCACTTCTTAAGCTATTTTAGATGTGCCAAGGATATAGGGAAACAGCATTTTGAAACAAGGAAGTACTTATACGGCAACAGTCTTCTTAAATATTCCATGTATATTGCTTCTGGCACTTAAATCACCACTTTAATTCACCTCAAAGCTGTGTTATCTTGCAAACATGTCAGAAAAAATATTTATGGCAATGACACAGCAATTTCAGCTCTTCAAAAGACAACATTATGCAAGTGCAAACATGAAATGGTATATTCAATTTATTCAAAAAAAGAAAACCCATCATGGACAAACTGGAAATGAAGTCACAAAGTAATGCAATGACAGTACCAGTAAAAGATTTGAATCTTGACATAATGTATGATACTGTTATGCAACAGTAAAAATTGATGATTTCTAAGTTTAGTTATTTTGTTTTGTAGGAGACCAACTTTTGGGTCAGTGTAAACATCATTAGAGACATTTGGGAGAGTAAAAACGTGTAATGTTGTTGTTGTGTCTTTCGGCTTATCCCAGTTAGGGGTCGCCACAGCGGAACTCCGGTCTGCTAATGTTTGGTAGTGGATTTTTACGTGCCGAGTTACCAGCCCTGATGCACAACCTTCAACGAAGGTACACCCATTCACGCATGCCTCCACACAGAAGACGCTCTAGCTGAGAATCGAACGGGACAACATCTTGCTGTGAGGCGGCAACACTACCGCAGCACCGCTACCGCGGGGTAGAGTAAAAACGTGTAATACTGTTTACTAAGCCTTATAGTCAGTATATGACAGGAATGAAATGTCAATGTCATCGAAACAAATATTTTGTCCTTGTCCCCAGTTTTCCTTAATGTGACCATGGACCTTATTTTTTCATTTAAATTAAAATTCAAAAATCATATATTTTAGACAAAACAGCTAGCAGAATGCTGTAACTATGGCCCATGTAGACATTCCATTTACCAAATAAATCAGTTCAAAGTAACAGCCTCTACTTTAGTCCAACTAAATATTCTCAAGATTTTCATTTTTTATTTTAATGTTTTTGTATGTCTAAACTGTTTTCTTTATGTTTTAAACTGATACTTTGTTACATTGTGGCAATATACCTGGAGTCCACATAACAAAGTGACATTTTAAAATGATGGATTTGATTTAATTTATATTGTAAAATTGTAAAAGCAGTCCATAGAGCAAAACAACGGTGAGGTTTCCAAAAAATCCAAAATGCTGTCGAACATAAAAGTTACGAAATCCTTAATTAAGTAAAAGCAGGTTTATTAAGACAAAATGCAAGGTTCCTTTACGTCCTTTGTTAAAATCAAGAAGGATTAGAATTTTTAAATGATATAATGTTTTATCAGAATGGCTCAGATTTTATGTAGCTGAGGTTTTACAAATAATACTTTTTGTTATTATTGATTTTGAGATGCATTTGTATTTTTAATTATTTGTTTATGGTCATGTTTCTTTAAATTTTATCAGGTTTGGCGCCTTTTTTCAGTTAAATATTACAGCAACAGTCTGTTGATTGTATTTTGGTCTGAAGAAGCTATTATAGCGAAAGCGCTCACCATCCTTGCATTTTGTCTTAATAAACCTGCTTTTACTTAATTAAGGATTTCGTAACTTTTATGTTCGACAGCATTTTGGATTTTTTGGAAACCTCACCGTTGTTTTGCTCTATGGACTGCTTTTACATTTTTATTTGGTTCCTGGTTTGGTCTGCAACAGAGCATTAACTCCGTTTGAACTGTGTTTTATATTTTATATTGTAAAATTGTTTAATGTTAAAACCTCATACAAGTTGTCAGGCAGAAACATCAACTTATGATTTATTGAAAATTACTTTGCCATGAAAGAAGAATGCCAACTTCTAGGAAAGATTTAGAGGCCCCAAAAGGAAATTACTTGCCCTTATATTGAGACACAGTGGTAGTACAGAGGCTGAACGGAGGAGTCTGTTGACTCTGATTTCATCTTAAATAAATATTTTAATTCACAGCACAGTGCAGTTTAAGAGTGAAAATGTGTAAGATTTATGTTGGGGGTGCTTTATGCCACTCCCCCTATAAATGGCTGCATTGTCTGATACAAAACTATGGTGACAGAAGTGTTGTGCATGCACTCTCATATTTATGCGCACTTTACTGCCCAGTTCACTGCATTAGTTCCCACAATGTTTTTTTTCCTCATGCCACTTCATTGAACTCCTCCAAAAAAATTAAATGACAATAGCTCCCTTACCGCTTTCTCTAACCTGGTCAATCTTTGGAGAAGCATTTGCTTCATGTCTTAGTTTTTATATCCACCACAATCATGGTGCACAGTTATGTCACAGGTAATGTGCTACATCTCACATGTACCATCTCATATATCTGCTATGGCTCCTGCTTCATAGTAACTTTGGGGGTGACTATGCCTTTACTCTCCACTAGGGGCAATCACAATACACCACTTCTCTGAGAAATGGGAGCAGGAAATAAGGCCATTTGATATTTTCTGTCCATAGAAACCTCCTGGCTGCTTGCATCTATTCCCAAACCGTACTTCTTATCTGTCCATATTTTGCATCATATTTTTGGTCTCTTCCTGATAAAATTTGTGGTTTTCTGAGAAATCAGTGAGGGCTAAATTCATTAAATAATGATGAACATTTGAGTTTCAGACTTCATATGCTTCAGAAACTGCATAGTGATACAAGACTTTTTATTCTAGCAAATTTCTAAGCTTATAAGAGAAATATTTAAACTATGTTCCTGTTTTGGGCCTTTTCCCCCCCATTATTTTTGACTTTGCCCAGATTTATTTTCTAAGAGGTTGTGAGGTATGTCCCAAACCAAGACCATCAGTAAAGCGGTCACATGCACTACTTATGGCAGAAGTGGTCTGATGGTTTACTGCTTATTTCTGAATCACATGAGAAACTCATTTGACACATTTTATTGATGAGAATTATTCTTGTGAGTACAGAAGCTGGATACAGGATAAGCAATGGTGCAAAATAAATTTGGTAAAAACTGCGAATTAGTATCTTTAACAATTTAGTATACTCTGTTATCTGATATTTCATTTACCAAGTAAGAAGAAATAGACCAGAACAGGGTGACAAGAATAAACATAGCAGTTATGAGAAGGAAAAAAAGAATTATGATACATCTGAGTCAAAAATTTCTGAAGAAGCTGGAAAAAGAAAATTTTGGGCCCTGAGGAAAAGGTGACCTAAATGCAAAGAAGCAATTTCCAGATAAAAAAAATAAAATAAGAATTATATGAGGAACACAGAAAATAATGCCAGTACTTTAATAAACTGCATAAAGTTAAAAAAGGCAGAAATGCTTTTCTCCCTGTTTCGCTCTTCTATTAATGAATGTACATTTCTGCACTGCAGAAGATCTACTGGTCGTGAGATGTTTTGCTCTTAATTCAGAATGCTGGTGGAGGTCAAACTACAGCTGTGTCATGGTTTCTGGGAGAAAATGTAAGAGCAACCAGACAGAGAGAGTGAAAGAGTGGAGAGGGAGAGAGAGAGTGTGTGTGGGTGTGACAGATAGAGAGAGAGAGAGAGAGAGAGAGCTTTCATGTGCGACAGAATATATATCTTGCCAGGAAACAGGAAAACTGGATAGTAAAAATCCTGTGAAGATGCCAGTTTGTTAGAGATTAATTTGTTTTTAAATGATAATCATTTATAACAAAAAACTGAAGTAAAGCTCATTGCTGTACTATCATGTCACAGTGGTACTGCTGTCAAACAAATCTTAAATAGTGAAGATTAAAATAGGAAACAGTCTGTACATGCAGATTTGATGCTAACGTATTCACTGTGGGCAACACAAAAGATGTATATAACGGCATCTGTTTTAAGTAAACTTACAGTAACTTACTTAAAGCTGTTAAAAGAGTATTGATTACAGTAGTGGAACTGTAGTCAAACATTATTTATTATGAAAAACCTCTCAGTGTTTTAAAAGTCAATGTGTTAAATGCAATACATCATACTTACCAGAATAAACCAGAACATTATATGTTGTCAGAAATAAGAGCAGAAATAGTCAGAAACATGGAGCAAATGAAAAGAAATCTGAGCTGACCTCAAAGAGTAAACTGCATTATAAGGTCTGTGGTTGGTGAAAACCAACCAAAGTAACAGCCATTATAGATTAGAATATTAACAAAGGTGAGTGCCCTTCTGTATATTTGAAAAGTGCATTTGTTTCCTTTTTAAACAATTTTTATTAAGGTTATAACAAAACAAAATGTTTACAAAGATTCACAAATACATTGCATTTCAAGCAGAAACCAATAAACACTACAACAAAAACAAATAAAGTATTTACAACAGTGTCTGAAATATAAAACATAACAGAATTGATAAGAATCATAATAGATTATTTTAAACAGTGCATAAATCTTTATCTAGAATATATTTCAAATTAGACCACAAATTATATGAAAAATGTGTTCTATTAGTTCTTGATTTAATAGTCATCATTTCTAGACTACATGTTTCAATAAGAATATTTTTGAATTCTGCAAAAGAAGGAGTATGTTTTGTATTTCCAGTTTCTGGTTATTACTTTTCTAGCGGCTGTTAAAACAGTCCATAAAATAAGATATTTAATTTTCTTAACACAGTTAGGAATTGGAGTGTTAAACAAAATCAAATATTTGGTCAATGTAAACTTATCAGTAAAACGTGTTTGTAAAAGATGGTTGATTTTTCCCCAATATTACCTCAGAGTTATACAATCATACAACATGTGTGACCAGTCAGGTTTAGAATTTGATTTACATCTCCAACACAACACCCTATTTTTAGTAATCAGTTCTAATCTATGAGGTGTGAGAAAAGCTCTGTTCATAAATTTCCAAGCATATATTCCCCATCTAAGGGATGATGTAGTAAACTTAGGTGATTCCAGAATTTTTTTATCTAAATCAGAGAGTGACTTTTTATTAATTGAAATGAAATAGTTCCAGAAATTATCTGGAACATTTTTTGATTCTTTATTAATTATTCTATATATAGAAGAGAGTTCACATTCAGAAGCTGTATTTTGTTGCATAGAAAATGCCAAAAATTGTATTAAATTAAGCATTGATGATCTTGAGTATCGAGGGGTTAAGTTAATTTTATCTAGCATAAATTTGTCTAAGAGATTAAATTTGCAACCATTCAGATTTATTTAAATCAAAATTAATTATTAGATATTCTAATGTACTTAATTTTCACCGTGTAAGAATTGAAACCAAAAATTAAGATTTTTTTCCTTTCAATAAAAAGACATTAGTCATAATGGAAGAGGCAATAAGATCCTTTGTATATGCAATTGGAAACAAAATAAATATCCAATTTTTATAAATCATATTTTTATATATGTAATTTCTGAAGTCCTTAAATTAAAGTTCCATATAATATGTTAAGTTATTAGGAAATCTATTTAAAAGGAAGTAAGCTCTGGATATCCAAATAAATGGATTATTTATTATTGAAAGTTTAATGAAGTTAGTTCCTTCATCTGTATTAAAACAGAGAATTTCCTGGAATTTCTTCCATTTGACTGACTAATGTTCATCTATTAATAGTAAGAAGGTCCTTATCATACAAGAAATAATGTAGAGTTCTATATCTGGTAAACCTATACCACCTAGAGACCAATCTGTCATATGATGCATAAGGGATATACTAGGTTTGTTTGGTTGCCATAAAAATGTCATAATCAACCTATTAAATTCTCTAACTAATGTTGTTGGAGGCATTAATGAAATAGATTGAATAACATAAAGTATCTTAGGTAGAATAATCATTTTTCATCCATTGAAAACGAAAAATATTTCCACTTAAATATTAGATTGTTAATAGAAGAAATGCAGTTAGCATAATTTAATTTTATTATATCCTCTAAATTGTCGGTTAATATAATACCTAAGTATTTTAAGCCTTCTGATTTGACTAAATATTTGGTATATTTCTGATTTCAAAGATTAGTGTCTGAAGTTATAGAGAGAATTTTTGTTTTATCACCATTAAAAAATAATCTTGATATTGTTTGAAAGAATTCCATAAAATCAAAAGTGGCTTGTAAAGTTTAATTTGTTCCAGCAACAGTAAGAAGTATGTCATCTGCAAAGAGTTGTACTTTGGAAGTTATTTTTGTATTCAATTCTATTCCTTTAATGCTTGGATTCATTCTTATATAATTAGCTAAGGGTTCCATTAAAAGAGTAAAAAATAACGGAGAAAGGGGACATCCTTGTTTAGTTCCTTTATAGATTGGAATATTTTATGATAGGTATGGGCCAATCTTGATATATGCATTATATAAGTGAGAAATTAAATTAATGAAATTTTCAGATAAGTTATAAGCCTCTAAGGTAAGAAATAAATAATCCCAATTGACCGAGTCAAAGGCACAATTTATGTCTAGACTTATTAAGGTTAAATTCTTATTAGATTTGGTTACATAATCAATAATGGTTAATGCCCTTTTAAAACTATCAAATGTATTCCTATTTACAACAAAACCAATTTGATCTTCATCTACTAGAGCAGGAAGAAATGTTTAAGCCTATTGGTATAGATGGACATAAAAATGTTATAATCAATGTTTAAAAGAGAAATTGGCCTATAAGAAGAACATTTAGATGGATCCTTGTCTGTTTTTAAGATAGGGGAAATGAGAGTATATTTCCAGGAGGGAGGAATATTAAACCATTCCTGACATTGAGCGAAAACTTGCTGTAGTATAAGAAGTGATTCATTGGGAAATAATTTATAAAGTTCTAGAAATTATTCCATCATTACCGGGGGCCTTAATTTGTTTTAACTTATTGATTTGATTTTTAATCTCTATGAGTTAGATTGGTTTATCTAATGTCTTAATTTGCTGTTCTTTCAATTTATTTTTAGTATGTTTCTTAATAAAGGCACTTATTTTTTGTTTCAAGTCCATAATATTTGGGTTCTGATTAATTTCAATAAAATCATTTCTAAATTCTTTTAATATATCTTCTATATCTGTTACCATCTTCTTCTTTTTACTAGAATAAATCTCTCTAATATGATACAATTTGTTTAATTTCTTAGTTTTAATTGCTAGTTTCTTTAGAGACTTAGGATTAGTAGAAACATGTATATGTCTAAATCTCTCTAAACTAATCTTAGTCTTATGATTTAATATTTCTAAGTATTTATTGTTTAGGGTATTAATATCTTCTGTATTGTTAGATTTACTTGTCTGTTTTTGTAATTTAACTTTATCAATCTTTTCTTGAAGGATTTTTAGTTCCTTATCACAAAACTTTCTCTTATTTATGTACCAATTAATTATTCTTCCATATAAGTATGCTTTCAGGGCATCCCATATATAAATAACAGATGTATCTTCAGAAGTTTGATAGAATTATTAATACTGTAGTGCAATGCAGATAAAATTATTAACTTCAGAAATGACAAAAATCTCTAAAATCACATAAATTAGTGTGATATGTAGGTATTCTTTTAATTTGAGGATAACAACTAGAATGTGAAATAAGTTCAAAAGTTATTGCATTATGATCAGAAAGTGGGCATGAATGAACTTTAATTACATTTTAATTAATTGGTTTGAAATATATATTCAGTCAGTTCTAGAATATGTGCCATGTCTTGATGAGAAATATGTGTAAAAAAGTGAACTTGTATCTGCAAAATCATCTATGTCTTTAATATTAAATGATTCAGAAAATTCAATCAAGCTTTTAGCTAGAGATGATATCATTCTCTTCCTGAAAGCAGTAGAATCAATTTCCTTTACTATACAGTAATATAAAAGGTGGGACAAAGCCCACATAACACTACATATGCTACATATTTCTATTTGCAATCAGATTTATTTTGCAATATTATTTCATAGTTCCTTGCTGTTATCAGAATTGTATCACCAACTTCAATAAAATCACAAAAGTTGCAACTCATACATTTGAACATGCCTTTGATATGTTGTGTTTGTTTTTCAGTCAGTCCCCCCCTTGTGACCAATTGTGTCCGGTACTGGGTGGTTTACTGAATCACTCTCTATTTTTGTTGAACACAAGTTAAGATCTGTGATTGATGATGTTCCATCCATATTAAGGGATACACAACACTATCTTGAAACTTTGACTTTGCTACAGCTTTTGATGTTTCTCACTGTTTATTTGTTACTCTTCATGTATGTACACTTTTTGATGTTATCCCGAATTTAGAAGGTGTAGAGTCTGTTAGGCTCTTTTTACATAAGCATAGTCATTATTCTCATGATATAATTTTATTTGTGCATTATTAGATCTTGTTTTGGAGAATAATGTTTTTGTTTTCAATGACCATATTTATTTGCAAAAGGTTGGTATGGCTGTTGGCACAGCTTGTGCCAATAGCTAGCCAACCTAGTCGTGGCACAATGGGAAGAAGAATTTGTTTTTGGTACACATATTTTTTGCCATATTTGAAATACTTTAAGAGATTTGTTGATGATATATTTTTGTTATGAGAGGGTTCTGTTGACCTATTAGATTAGTTTATTTTATATCTTGAGAGTACCACCACCTATCTTAGATTCACCAAACATATAGCTTTTGATGCCATTGATTTTTTAGATGTACATCTGAGTAAAGGTGAAGGGGGATGATTGAGACTCTTCAGGAAGCCATGTAGGAGGAATAATCTCCTACATCTTACCAGCATGCACCCTGGACATGTGTTTCATAATGTTGTAAAAGGTCAAATGTATAGGTGTCTAAGCTGCACACTGATGAGACCAGATATGATCAAGCATTGAGATGTTTGTTTGATGAGTTCACTGATAGGCATCAACCCCTGTATCACTAGGTGGGTTGCAAACTGGCTCACAGAGAGAACCCACAGTGTGAAAGTAGCTGACTACAAGTCAGAAAGCCGACCAGTCACAAGTGGAGTCCCACAGGGTTCAGTCCTGGGTCCTCTCCTGTTTGGGATCTACTTCTCTGAAGTCCAGGCCAACATGAAAGGACTCTGGCTGACAAAGTTCGCAGGCAATTGCAAGTTGGGAGCTATTATTAACTCCCCAGGTGATGTTGACATCCTACAGAAAGGCCTCACTGAGACCAACTACTGATGTCAGAACTATGGCCTTAAGCACAGTGCCAAAAAATGTGTCATTATCCCCTTTGGGAAAAACCCAGTTCCTGTGAATTACCACATCGATGGTAGTCCACTTAACATAGAAGGCATTATAAGAGATCTGGGAACACAGGTTGACAGCAACCTCTATTTTGACCACCACATTGCCACTGTGGTCAGAAAGTCATTCTATGTGGCATATCTCATTACTAAGGGTTTTCCATCCAGGAAGAAAGAGGTCATTGTCTCCCTCTACTCTTCCTTCATTAGGCCAATCATCGAGTACAATGCCCTATTTGGCATGTACCTCACTAGACATCTGCAACCACTGGAGAGGCCACAAAAGTACCTCACAAAGAGGATCCTAGGCCTTAAACACTTGTCCTATATGGACAGACTCAAAAGACTCCAACTATTCTCTGTCTCATATCACCTACTTTGAGACAATCTCTGCTTGACATACAAAGCCATGTTTGACCCAGCTCTGTTAGAAATGCTACATCTAAAGAAATCCCAATCCCTCTGCACCACACGCTCCAGTGACCTCAACCTCATTACCACAATCAACAGAACATGCTGGAGGGACATGTTCATAACCCAGAGACTGCCCATGCTATGGAATAGACTTCCCATACATGTCAAACAGAGCACCTCACTGGCCCTCTTCAAGAGAAATCTTGATGAGTGGATGGGAAATAGAAAATTCACCCCAAGGATCACTCCAGTGGCTCTTACTCAACAGAGGTACTGGGAACTAAGGTCAGGTGGCATGATGTCAGGGTAATCCTATGGGCTAGGCTTGTAAAGGCTCCAGGACCATTAGCTTAGTACACACCTATGAATCTATGAACCTACGATAGAGGATATCCTGAATATGAATTGGCTTCTTCCATTGGTGACATTAGAGAGGCACGGAAATATATTGCTAGGCCATATTTTTACACTGAGTACCATAAGGAATGTGTTAAAGGTTTCAAGGATAATAAAGTAAAGCTTGTTTTGACCTATACTAGTGATATCAATAAGATCTGTGGTATTGTACGTAAAAATTGGCAGATTATTTTATCTGATGATAAGATAATGATGTAGTGGGTTCAGTACCCAAATTTTGTTTTAAGAACAGTTTGTGTCTTAGGAGACAATTGTGTTATCATTTTAATAGGTTATCTTCTAATTTTCTTAGCAGGCTGGGTACATACCCATGTCAGTCTTGCACAGCTTGTGGTTATATATATGATCAATGAGACTTTATACACCCTGTGAATGGCTACAGATTTTCTCCTAGGTTTTATGCTGATTGTACTACTAGTCATCTTGTTTATTTAGCTCATTGTAATGTTTGTACATGTTCTTATGTTGGTAAAACCAACTGATCACTCAGAGAACGTCTTCTTGAACATATTGGTTACATTAGGAATAAAGATGCCACAAGTGTCCTGTATAGGCATAAGCTGCTTTTAATGACTATACATTTAGTTTTTTAGTTTTGCAAGTTTTAATTTGTGGTTTAAGTGAATGGAACTAAATGGATTACCACCCTTCAGGGTCATAGATTTCCTGGCTTGAACGGTGGTATACCTTTAAAACCTTTATTGAAAGCACTTAAATTGCAACATTGATTGCCTGTTTTAACTGGGTTTATAGTATTTAATGACATGTGCTGCTGATGTTATTTGTCTGAAGGAGTGCATTGTGATGGCATGAAAGCACTTACCTAATATATGTTCTGTTGTTGTTTTTACAGGTGTGTTTGGTTTAGTATATTACTTTTTATTTGAAGTAATGATGCAGGTCAGATAGTATTATAAACATGAGAAGTATAAGTATTGATCAGGCAGTATTACAAACACGGCAAGTGTAAGTACATGTCAGATAGTATTATAAACATGAGAACTGTAACTAAAGGTTAGATGTATTATAAACATGAGATGTATAAGTGTAGGTCAGATAATATTATAAACATGAGAACTGTAAGTAAAGGTTAAATGTATTATAAACACGAGACGTATAAGTGTAGGTCAGATAGTATTATAAACACAAGAATTATAAGTACAGGTCAGATAGTATTATAAACATAAGAACTGTAAGTAAAGGTTAGATGTATTATAAACACGAGATGTATAAGTGTAGGTCAGATAGTATTATAAACACAAGAATTATAAGTACAGGTCAGATAGTATTATAAACATAAGAACTGTAAGTAAAGTCACAGCCCTTAAGGCTAAACAACACACCTGATACACTTGTAATAGGTGACTCTATCGTCAGGCACACTGACGTCCCGCTCACCAGGCTGAACAAGGAGAAGGTCACGGTGAGCTGCCTGTCGGGCGCTAGGATCGGCCACATAACACAAGCACTCAGGTCACTCCAAGGCAAGTACAAATATGACTCAGTCATTGTCCATGCTGGTGTGAATGACCTGAGATGTACCTCCCTGGACTACATGAAAAGAGACATAGAGGAGCTCTCTGAGCATGTAGCCCAGGCCGGTATGACCCTGACCTTGAGTAGCATCTTACCCTCACCAAGAATGATGCCACAATATGAAGACAAGATGATCAATTTCAACAATTGGCTTAAGTATTGGTGTCATTCAAAGGGGATCCAATGCCTGTCAGCCTGGGATGACATGCTCGACAAGCCATGATGCTTCGCTAGGGACGGCTTGCACCTGTCACCCCTGGGCTTTCGGATATTGGCAAAGGCTCTTGCTACCCCCATAGTGCCTTTTTTAGGCAAGGCTCAAAAGACAAAACCACCTCCATAGGTATCACAAGAGATAAGAAACTAAGAGTAATGCTACTCAATGCCAGAAGTCTAAACCTCAAAATGCATGCACTCGAAACTCTCCTTAGCATGGAGAACATCGATATCTGTGCAGTAACAGAAACCTGGTTCAAGGCTCCTGAGAGCACCCCAGCACTACCAGGTTATACCTCATACCATGCTTTTCAGCCCCAAAACTTGGACCGAACCACAAAAGGAGGGGGAGTATCAATATTCATCAAAGATACCTACACCTCCAGGTTGGTGGCACAGCACGAAGCATCAGAGACTATCCATGTGCAACTAACAGTGGGTAAAACTGCCTTCCAGTTTATAGCCTGCTACAGACCACCCTCCCAAACACAGGAACCCCACTCAGCCTTCCTGAGAATACTGGAAAAATATGAAGGTCTCTCCAAACACCATTATATTGGGCGACTTCAACTACACAAACATAGACTGGGAGCATTACTCTAGCTCCAACACCCTAGCCCAAAGTTTCCTAGAATTTATAAACTCAAATGCTATGGAACAACTTGTTACCACTCCCACAAGAGGGGAAAACATACTGGACCTGATCATCACCAACATGGGGACACTATGCTCCAGACCAGAAGTGTATCCCTCACTGGTAAGATCAGACCATAAACTAATCTCACTGGATATTCACATCCCGACCCCACCCCCTGCCCAGAAAACGACAGTGAAAAACTTCTAAAGCAAATTTCACACGCCTCAAAACCGAGGCGGAATCCTTCAAAGCCCCCGGGCCTGTGGAAAATATGGCCCAGACCGCAGAATCCTTTATAAACGCATTCTATGAACACCTTCAGGAATGCATGGATCATGCAATCCCAAATAAAACCAAGACCCAATCCTCCAAAGGCAGACGCCCTGTCTGGTGGACCCCAGCCATAAACAAACTATACAATAGAAGGAGGAAGCTACTACATGATAGAGCAAAATCCCAAAAAGGGAAGGCATCTCTGATCAGTATTAGCAATAAACTATGGGCACTCATAAAATCGTCTAAGGCCAGCTTCGAGAGAAAAATTGCACAGGACACTAAGGATAATCACAAGGCTTTCTTTAGTTATGTTAGGAACCTGGGTGGTAATTCCCAGATATGCTCAGAATTAGTCCAAAATGACAAAAAATACACAGAGCCCACAGACATTGCCAACATCCTAGCTGACAGGTTCAGTGCAAACTCCCCCCCCTCTCCACCAAAAGGGCAAATATCTATCCCAACAGAGTGCTGCCCCCCTGACATCTCAGATGCTCAGGTAAGAGCCGCCCTATCCAAAGCAAAAAACACAGCATCAATGGGACCAGATGGTGTCCTGGGCTGCATCCTATATGAACTCCAAGAAGAGCTAAACCCAAACATAAAACTACTGTTCAATCTTAGCCTTACTACAGGATATGTACCCAAAGAGTGGCGTATAGCAACAGTGGTCCCTCTTCACAAAGGTGGTGCCTCAATGGATCCTGGAAACTATTGCCCCATAAGCCTGACTAGCTTGGTCTGCAAAGCTATGGAAAGGATCATCATGGACCTCATAAATGAAGATATTGGGGACCTACAGACACTGGATCCTACCCAGTTTGGCTTTGTTAAGGGCAGATCCTGCCTCTTAAACCTGGTCCATTTCTTTGAAACAGTCACCAAGGCAACTGACGAGGGGAAGGTGGTCCACACAGCCTACCTGGACCTCGCAAAAGCCTTCGATACAATATCCCACTCGGGCATTATAGATAAGCTCACCAGCTTAAATATAAACCCCTACGTCACTAGATGGGTTGCAAACTGGCTGAAGGACAGAACCCACATGGTTAGAATTGCTGGAGCCATGTCAGACTCCAAACCAGTTACAAGTGGCATCCCACAAGGCTCAGTCCTGGGACCTCTCTTGTTTGGTATACATTTCTCGGCGGTACAGGCCAACATGGAAGGACTGTGGCTGACCAAGTTCGCAAATGACTGCAAACTGGGCGCCATAATCGACTCTCTAGCCAAAACAAGCATCCTCCAAAAGGGCCTCATAGAAACAGACAACTGGTGCCAGTACCATGGCCTCAAGCTAAACGCCAAAAAGTGTATAGTCATCCCCTTTGGCAAAAACAAAGTGCCCACAAATTACCACATAGGTGGTAATCCATTAAGTACAGAAGAAGTCATTAGGGACCTGGGGACCCAAGTTGATAGCAATCTCTCATTTGACAACCACGTGGCCAAAGTTGTTAGAAAATCATTTTATATAGCCCACCTAATCATGAAGGGATTCACATCTAGATCAGGGGAGGTCATCGTGCCTCTTTACTCATCCCTCATCAGGCCCATAATTGAGTACAATTCCCCTTTTAGGATGTACCTTACCAGACACCTGCAGCAACTGGAAAGACCCCAAACGTACCTCACCAAGAGGCTCAAAGGGCTCAAACAGATGCCATATGCTGCCCGCTTAAAGAAACTCCAGCTCTACTCAGTGGCATACCGCCTGCTCAGAGGCGATCTGTGCCTGACGTATAAAGCCATGTCCAACCCGGAATTAATGGACATGCTGCACCTCAGAAAATCCAAATCCCATCGAGCTACGCGCTCAAGAGACTTGAACCTCAGCACTGAAATAAATAGGACATGCTGGAGGGACAGATTCATAACCCAGAGGCTCCCTTCACTCTGTAATAAAATCCCAGTCCAGGTTAGGCAGAGTCCCACATTGACCCTCTTCAAGAGGAATCTTGATGAGTGGATGGGAGATCGTAGATTTACCCCGGCTATCACATCTGTGTCACTGTTAGACAGAGGCACAGTATACTAACCTCAAAAAAAGGCATAGCAAAATTAATTTAAAATGGGTGGCGAAAGCCAAACACACTCTGGCTAGGCTTATAAATGCCCTAGGGCAGATAGCCTAGTATGAACCTATGAACCTACTAACCTATGTATTATAAACACGAGACGTATAAGTGTAGGTCAGATAGTATTATAAACACAAGAATTATAAGTACAGGTCAGATAGTATTATAAACATGAAAACTGTAAGTAAAGGTTAGATGTATTATAAACACGAAATGTATAAGTGTAGGTCAGATAGTATTATAAACATGAGAACTGTAAGTTAAGGTTAGATTCCCTCATTACATCAATCATCGAGTATAATACCCCATTTGGCATGTACCTCACTAAACACCTGCAATAGCTGGAAAGGCCAAAAAAGTACCTCATGAAAAGGATCCCAGGCCTTAAATGCATGCCCTACATGGACAGACTCAAAAAACTCCAGCTTTCCTCTGTCTCAATTCATTTACTAAGAGGCGATCTCTGCTTGACTTACAAAGCCATGTCTGATGCAGCCCTGTTAGAAATGTTACACGTAAAGAAATCCCAATCCCTCCCCACCACATGCTCCAGGGACCTCAACCTCATTACTACAATCAACAGAACATGCTGGAGGGACAGGTTCATAACCCATAGACTGCCCGTGCACTGGAATAGACTTCCCATACATGTCAAGCAGAGCACCTCACAGGCCCTTTTCAAGAGAAATCTTGATGAGTGGATGGGAAATAGAAAGTTCACCCTGGGTATCCCTCCAGTGGCTCTACTTGATAGAGGCACCAGGAACTAATGGTGTCATGATGCCAGAGCGCTTCTATGGGCTAGGCTTGTAAAGGCTCCAGGGCCATTGGCCTAGTACACACCTATGAACCTATGTTATTATAAACATGAGAAATATAAGTACAGGTTAGATAGTATTATAAACATGAGAAGTATAAGTGCAGGTTAGCTAGTATTATAAACACGAGAAGTATAAGTGTAGGTCAGAAAGTATTATAAACATGAGAAGTATGAGTATAGGTTAGATTCATAGGTCCATAGGAGGTTAGTAGGCTAATGGCCCTAGGGCTTATACAAGCCTAGCTGTGTAAAAACCCAAGTACCCTGATTAGTTAGATGGTTATTGTTAGAAGAGCAATTTTCTGATCAACCCCAACTGCCCCTGTCCATGAGGGACATAAGTGCTGTCCCTGGGGTGAATGTATGGTCACCCATCCAGTTGTCAAGGTTGCGCTTGAATAGTCATCAAGCGGCTCTACTTCACATGGAGTGAGAGCTTATTCCAAAGGGGCAGCAATTGCTGGAAGATATATGTCTCTCCAGCATTTCCTGTTTATGTCACAGGCCAGGTTAAGATCCCTGGAGCAAGTTATTCTTGCCCCATTTGATTTGCGGATGTGCAACATTTCCATTAGGGCAGGGTCCAAGACTGCTCTGTAGGCCAGGCACAGGTTGCCTCTCAGCAGCCTGTATAATACACACTACAGTGACAGGGTTTTCAGTCTTTCCATGAATGTCATGCTTTGAAAGCCCTGGAGTCTCTTGGTCAGAAACCTCTATGGTCTCTCCAGTTGCTGCAAGTGTCTGGTGAGGTACATAAAGAAGGAAGAATTGTACTCAATTATTGGTCTTATAAGGGTTGAGTACAGGGGGGCTATGACCTCCCTGGTCTTGGATGTGCTGCCCTTATTTATGAGATGTGCAATGTAGAATGCTTTTCTTACCACTTTGGACACATAATGATCGATGTTTAAATTGCTGTCAACCTGTGTTTGTAAGTCTCACACCTCTAAATTTGAGCTTAGATGGGTGCTATCTATATCCTAATTAGCAGAGGCTACTTCTTTGCCAAAGGGCATAATGAGGCATCTTTTTGCATTAAGTTTTAGACCACAAGTTTGGTACTATGTCAGCCCTTTCTGTAATATGTTAACATCGTTGGGGGACTCTATGATTGCACCCAATTTACAGTCATCTGCAAACTTGGTAAGCTGGAGGCCACCTACCTTCACCTGGACTTCAGAGAAATATATTCCAAACAGTAGAGGGCCTAACACAGAGTCTTGTGGTTCTCCACTGGTAACTGGTCTACTGGTGGAGGTGGACTCCCCAACTTTGACAGTGCATGTTCTGTAGGTGAGCCAGTTCGCTACCCATCTAGTAGGTCAGAGAGTATTATGAATACAAGAAGTATAAGTACAGGTCAGATAGTGTTATAAACATGAGAAGCATAAGAATAGGTCAGATAGTATTACAGACATGAGACATATTAATAGATAGTTTTCTAAATATGGTTAAGTAGGTAGTATTCTAAATATTAGGAGCATAAGTCAAGGTTAGATAGTGTTAACTTTTATGTATGCTTTGGCTCTTTGATTCTACAGTGACCATTTGCAGTAACCATCCCCTACGGCATGATTGCAGCTGGTGGGTCAGCAGTTTCTTGCTCTCACCCTCCTGAGCTGCCCACTCTGAATGTTCATAACCTGAATGGATGCCTTCCCTTGCCCTACACACTCTACAGTCTCCATCACCAGGTTATACCATGCCAGGCACACAGGGTCTATGCTGCTGCTGCTATAGTAACGAGGTGCTTAGTGATTATGATTAATCATCAAACAGACAAATGAATGATCTCAATTGATATGGCATAATTCTTATCTCAAAGCACTTTACTCTCTACACTTAACCTGCAGTGAAATGATTGAATGTGTGCTGGTAATCAGCATGTGTGCTCTTGCAGGGCCTGGAAACTGCATAAGCCAGAGTTTGTTGGAAGGAGGCTTTGTCCAGTGCATCAAGAATGCTTTGGGTTGTTTTACTTCCACTGGGGCACTTACATTGAACGACCCCAGGATCAGTATAAGGAACATAGGTTTAATGTGCAATCCCAAGGCTGGCATCTCCTAAGAAGTACCGGATTCCCGTTAAGGATATAGATGCCACTGTGCAAGGCATACCTCTCAGCTGTCCAAATTTTCGTAGAATATCCAGAGTTTTGTCTCATATTTCCATTCTGTTTCTCATAAAATTTGTGGTTTTCTGGTAGATCATTCAGTATTGAAGTTAGTAATTAAAGACAGACATTTGAGATTCAGATTTCTTATCCTTCAGAAAATGCATGCTAATGCAAATCCTGTTATTCTATCAACTTTCTAAGTTTATAAAAGTAGTATTTAAACATGTCTCTGAGTTCGGTATTTTGTCCCCCCATTTAATTGTGGCTTTTTCCAGATTTCTTACACTAAGAGGTTGAGAGGTATAATATAAGGTATTACAATATACCATACCTGTGACTGTAACCTAACATGGATGTGTTATTAGCTCCACCATAGTGGGATTTATTTCACCTGCTTTGTATTATATTGGGTACCCAGTTTGGGGGTTCCACACTTGAAGTCAACTCCTCGTTGGTCAGATCTGGCCATAAGGTAATCACCCTAGGTATCCACATCCCGCTCCCACCCCCTGTTAAGGAAACCATGGTAAAAAATTTCTCCAAAGCCAACTTCATGCTTCTTAAGACAGAACTGGCGAACTTCATGACACCCATGCAGATGGACAATACAGTTATGACTGCTGAATCCTACACAAATGCACTCTTTAAGCACTTTCACAAGTGCATGGATCATGCTATTCCAAACAGAACCAAGATGCTATGCCCCCAAAAAAGGAAGCCAATCTGGTGGTCCCCTGCCTTAAACAAACTGTACGACAGAAGGAAGAAACTGTTGCAAAAGAGAGTAAAATCTCATGAATGGAGGAGCTCCCTGGTCAGCCTTAGTAAGAAGCTGAAGATCCTCTAAAGCTAGCTATGGAAACAAAATCACCACTGATTCTAAGGGCAACCATAAAGCATTCTATATCAAGAATCTCAATGGCAACACCCGGATCTGCTCTGAGTTACAGCACAACGGCAGAAAAATTACAGAACCAACTGATATTGCCAACATCGTGGCAGATAGGTTCAGTGATAACTTTACCCCCCTCTCACCTCCTAAAGGGCCCACATCTATACAGGAAGAATGCAGAGTCCCTGCAATCACAACTACGCAGGTAAAAGCTGCACTCTCTAAAGCCAAAAACACAGCATCCATGGGACTGGACAACATCCCAGGCTGTGTTCAACATGAACTTCAGAATGAACTGGCTCCCCACCTAAGCACCATGTTCAGTCATAGCCTCACATCAGGCTTTGGGCCCACTGAATGGTGCACAGCAACAGTTATCCCACTCAACATGGGGGAGCCACCACTGATTCCTGGAACTATTGCCCTATTAGCCTGACGATCCTGGTCTGTAAGGCCATAGAACGTATCATCATGGAACTCATAAACAAAGATATTGGTAACCTCCAAACTCTGGACCCCACACAGTTCGGGTTTGTGAAAGGTAGATCATGCCTCCTGAACCTGATCAACTTCTTTGAGGCAGTAACCAAAGCCGTAGATGAGGGTAAGGTGGTTCACACAGCCTATCATGACCTAGCCAAGGCTTTCGACACCATCCCCCATTCTGGAATTATAGCTAAACTCACTTAACTAGGTATAAATCCCTACGTCATAAGATGGGTTGCTAACTGGATCACTGACAGAACCCACACTGTAAAAGTTGCAGACTCCAAATCTGACTTCAAACCAGTGACAAGTGGAGTACCAGAGGGTTCAGTCCTGGGACCTCTCCTGTTTGGTATCTACTTATCTGAAGTACAGGCTATCACAGAAGGCCTTTGGCTAACAATGTTCGCAGATGACTGGAAACTAGGAGCCATAGTCGAGTCCTCAAATGATGTGGACATCCTACAGAAGGGCTTCACTGAGACAGATGCCTGGTGCCAGAGCCATGGCCTCAAGCTCAATGCAAAAAAGTGCATTGTCATCCCCTTTGGTAAAAACTCTATACCCATGAATTACCACATAGGCGGCAGTCTACTTAATGCCAAATGTGTGATAAGAGACCTTGGGACCCAGGTCGACAGTAGTTTCTCCTTTGATAATCATATTGCCACAGTAGTCAGGAAATCTTTCTAAGTGGCACACCTCATCACAAAAGGGTTTTCATCCAGGAAAAAAGAGGTCATTGTTCCCCTCTACTTGACACTCATTATACCCATTATAGAGTACAATGCCCCTTTTGGAATTTACCTCACAAAACATCTGCAGCAGCTGGAAAGGCCACAGAAGTACCTCACAAAGAGGATCACTGGCCTCAAACAGATGCCCTACACTGACCATCTCAAAAAACTCCAGCTTTACTCCGTAGCATATCACCTACTCAGAGGTGATCTCTGCCTAACATATAAAGCTATGTCAAACCCAGAGCTGTTGGACATGCTACACCTAAAGAAATCCCAATCCCTCTGAGCTACATGCTCTAGGGACCTAAACCTTGTCACCACAATAAACAGGACATGTTGGAGGGATAGATTCCTCTCCCAGAGACTTCCCATACTCTGGAACAAGCTACCCATCTATGTCAAGCAAAGTTCCTCATTAGCACTCTTCAAGAAAAATCTTGATGAGTGCATGGGAAATAGGAAATACACCCCATGGATCACTTCTGTGGCTCTGCTCGGCAGGGGTGCAGGAAAATAACTTTCTTGGGTGGCATAAGCCAGGGAACCTTGTTGGCTAGGCTTACTTAGTCCCTTGGGCCAATAGCCTAGTACCTTCCTATGAACCTATTAATGATACTGCCTTTTTTGTGAAGATGTATGAGATCAGAAAGTTCAGGTTATTTTATGGTCCTGAGGGTTTAGCAGAAGTCACCACATATGGCCTAAAAGCAACAGACTAGAGTGGCAGGACCTTTAACCTATTTGTCTAACACAAGCAGCTCATACTTAAGATGTAGTTCATCAAAACCTGCTGCAAACTTTCCTATTGGGCTAGATAGTTGGTGATATGCATGCCAAATGATGCAGTGTAGTCCATCATAGGCCTGATGCATTCAGAATACAGAATTATAATAACCACTTTAGATCTGGAAGACATTCCTTTGCTAATAAGCTGAGCAAGGTAGAACAACTACTCAGCTACACCTGCTACAAGATGGTCTAAGCATAGTATGTTATCTTTGGGTGCACCCATACGCCTAATAATGGCATCGGTCTGGAGGGGAGAACCGTTTGAGTCATAAGCATTAGGGTGGTTTTGCTTTCTAGAAAGTACAGTGCTGCATTTTATCACATTAAGCTTGAGCCTATGATCAATACACCAAATGATGGACTGAGTTAGCCCTTTTTGCAGGATACAGGTGTCAGTGGGAGGGTTTACAAAAGCATCAAGCTTGCAGTCATCTGCAAATGTGGTTAACTCTAAACCTTTGACATCAGCCTTGACCTGTGAAAAGTAAATAATGAAAGAGAGAGAACTATCATGGCAACTGTGGCTTTTGTAGCACCAACCCTCACAATGTGAGTCCTGTCAGAAAGCTAGCTAGCTAACCAATGGGTCAACTATGAATTTGTATTCAAGTGTCAGAGTTTATCCCAGATGGCTGTATGGATGTACTGATCCTTGTCTGATAGGGTTAAGAGGTATTTACTTGGCTAATGACTGGGGGGGGGGGGCTTTTTAAGCCTAGCAATACTTCCCAAAGCTAGGAATCAAGCCATGTACCCTGTATCTGTAAGGTAAATACCATAACAATGAGTCTAAATTCCAACCCAGGCAGGAGATGCTGAATGTTGGGGCCCAATCTCAGGAAATAGTGAATTGTTTTGAAGCTTGCAAGATTAAATGAGCAGAATATTTACAAAGCCAAAATGATTTGGGTTGAGAGCTTTGTGTCTTTTTAGGTTTCTGATATCTTTATGTGTGATGGGCAGGGGAATAATAGTTGAACAGGTTCACTGGCACAAAGGAAAGGGGTCAGAAGGACACACTGGAGATCTACCATCGACTATTAAATATTATGCAAGAAATATGCTCAAGATTTTACTTATTCCGTTCTAACTAGATAAACCCACTAGGTGTAACAGCATCCTTTCTATGATTATCTAGGAGAAAAGTGTAGTTTAGTCGGCAGTAAATCTACAACCTATTTGAGCCCTGAGTGAAATTGTTCCGCTGAAGCTTACAAATTTATCTGAAGGTTGTGTGTCCTTGGAGGATGTTATGTTAAGTTTTCTCCCTGCATAGAAGGGGGTTCTGCGGCTTTACCTCACCTCACCCAGAGCTACTCCTTTCCAAGTCTCTCCTCTCTTAAGATTTACTGAAGATTGGTCCACTTAAGAAACAAATGTATATTTTGTGCATTACACTCTTCTTGATTGTACATTGCTCTGTGCTCACTGGAATGTATACACACAGCATTTTTGTATGTATGTAGTCTGACCTACACTTGTTATTGTTTACGTCTGTAGTTTCTGTTTGTGAAATGTTTTGTATTTCACTTAGGCTGAGCCTGAAATTGGTCAATATGGATCAGTTCACTACTCTGGTAAACAAACAGATATACATAAATAAATAAATAAATACTACATTTTGTATAAGAATTTCAATGCAGTGGTCCATCAATTAACATACCAGACATACCAAATCCTAAGTGACTTGCTTAAAGCCAGTGTCTCTTAATAGAGACTACCACATGCTAATTTGCTTAGATTCACACAGTATCTAAGTGGAGACTAAGGTTATCGAATCAAATACTACAGACAAAACTCACTGACAACTCATAACCTTATCCTTCTGAAGTAAACTATTATGCATAGACATCCCATACCAGAATGAGCATTCAGATACCAGTTTTCTTATCTTGAGAAGATGGTCAGGGTTTCTTGTCTAACAACTCCTACTGAAGACATACTTGGAGGACAGAAGAGACATGAATTAGCATCCTTGCAAAAAAGGCATACAGCAACAAGCAATTTGTCCATTAAGTGAACTTGCTGTAAATGTGTATTTCAGGGAGAGGAAAAAAATGGTACGAAATAATAGACAATCATCTTATCTGCTGTCTACTTCAGTGCATCTGTCTATACATCAACTCATTTTTACCTGCCTCATGAAGATATTAATGTCAATAAATGAACAAAATAATGGTTACGTCATGCGTGGACCAGAGTGCCCGAAGTCTGCAAGTGGTTGGAAACCAGCAGTGAAGTAGCCTGTACTGCCTTATAAACAAAAAGAAAAGCTCTGTTACATAGTTTTATATACAAATAATTTTCTGAATTATATAAAAGTAAGTCCATTTGAATGTGTGTGTGGACATCTTAGGTGAAATTCATTTATTTTATTTATTTAACATTTGTTGACCGGGAAAGTCCGACTAGGTACCACAGATCCTGTTTTCAGCAGAGGCCCGGGGAGAAACGCTCCAGAAGCATGTCTTTAGAATGTGGGAGGAAACTGGAGTACCCGGAGGAAACCCACGCGAACACAGGGAGAACATGCAAACTCCACACAGAAGGCACCCCAGCTGAGAATCGAACCGGAGAACCTCTTGCTGGGAGGCGACAGCATTAACCGCTGCACCACTGCGCCGCCCAGTGAAATGCATTATTCCCTAACTCATATAATAAGATAGATAATGTTTGTCAGTGAAGAGTATGTTATTTGTTTAGGCTGTGAAACTGTTTTATCATGAATTGGCTTCAGAGACCATTTGTCCTCATTTTCTGATTTTGTAAAGGTAAACATTGTCTGTTTTATAAATGCAATCATGTACAAAAGGAAGTGACAGAAGCATATATTATGGCATCATAGACTGATGTGATTAGGAGACATGCCAGTAAGCTGAGGGCATATGTTTAGTTAAATCACCCATAGGTGCAGCATAGGATGTTTCAGTCATAAATCATCAAGTCTTAACTGTTGACGTAAGATAACATAAACATTTTATGTTATTTTAAGTTATTGCATGTTACTGTTAACATAAAAAGCAGAGAAATGTTGATTCAGTCCTTGGCAGCTTTCTTTCAGTGCACAGCTTAATGTCATGTAAGCGATTCGAGCTTCACCACTCCTTACTCCTCCGTATATTTTAGTAGGCAAGACATCACCAGCTTTTACTTAAAATGACATGGAACTCTTCCACCTCTCTATAGTAGAAAACATAAACTAAGATCAATTCTCCCTTCAGGCCAAAATGCTGCAGAAACTCAGAGTCCATGCGTCATTCAATGCACATGGCTGTGTTTATTAATCTTTTATAAAATGATGTAGGCTTACAGTGTGTGATAAAACTGTGTTGACTGATCAATTTGCCTTTATCCAGCTCAACGGTCCCTAAGATTACCTGCACCTTCTTCAGTGGTTGCATTACTTCTCTTCATTGATTTAATTTCAGCCCTTGGCTGTTTCTTAATGACAAATAAATGAGTTACGTTTTGTTAATGACTTTCTCGGTATCCCCTTAACACCTATTTCTATTCTTTTGCTGATTTCCTTGGGGTAGAATGCAAACAGACTCATTGTGTTTGGAAAGTTTTTGAAGTGAGAGACATTATAGGTTGGTTTGACTATGTTAACCTATAGGCATAACATTTGTTATATTGGCCATGCAAAGGAAATGAGCAGCATGTTGTAAGACCATTCCTAAAAGAGACGAAACTGAAAGCTGGAAGTGTTAGTCTGACAGCCAGTCCCTCTCACTATGGATATATTTTTTATGTTTGTTCATACATGGCCTACATAAAATGACTGTGCACCTATGCATATTTGGTGGATTAATGATAATCCTAAACTTGCACCATTATGAGTAAGACACACACACACACGCATGCACGTGCATGCATGCACACACACACACACACACACACACACACACACACACACACACACACACACACACACACACACACACACACACACACACACACACACACACACACACACACACACACACACACACACACACACACACATAAATATTCAGACACTCTTGGAATACTACTCGTAGCCTATTCAGTCAAGCTGAAATAATCAAATTAAGTGAGGGTGCAAACTTTATAACTTAACCTGAGATAGCTGAGGTCTGGCAAGCTTTAAAGTTCTAATAATGGGGGCCTCAGGCCATGCATGAGAAGGGATGGTGAAGTTTTACTGCCGCATGAAAATTTGTCAGTCTTGATCTCATTTCAATGTATTCAGGTCAGCTGAACAACCCCTAATTTCAGTATATTCAGGTCAGCTAAATGACCCTTTATTAAATTATTATCAAATTATGATACTGTGCTTCCAGATGTACATGTTTGTGCATGTGTGTGTGTGTGTGCGTGTGTGTGTGTGTGCATGTGTGTGTGTGTGTGTGTGTGTGTGTGTGTGTGTGTGTGTGTGTGTGTGTGTGTGTGTGTGAGTGCATATGTGTGTCACATGCAATAAATGTGTGTGTGTGTGTGTGTGTGTGTGTGTGTGTGTGTGTGTGTGTGTGTGTGTGTGTGTGTGTGCGTCTATATATATATATATATATATATATATATATATATATATATAATTATTTTGTGTAACATAATGTAAAAAGGCGGACCAACAAAATAAACATTATTTGTTGTCTAAACAGAAAATGCTTGAGTAGTACCTTTAACATCTCAAGTACTGAATAAAATAAAGTCTTCGGTTCTACTCCATTTATAGGCAATAAAAAGCACCAGATTTTCCACTGCATTGGCTCTAAATGATTGTCACTTTTGAAGTGACACCCTGACTCCATGTACAAACATGGGAAAAAGGGGCTGTGGATGGATGGATATAGCCCTCAGCAGAACTTCCTACTCCAGAGCAGAAGCTTTTAGTCTCCAGTTCTTTGCTTAAACTTCCAGACTCTTCTGAAACTCTTTGTTTTTTCTAATTACAGTTATCCCAGCTGCATGGTGATCTCAGGTAGCAAGTTACAGTGCTCTTTAAAAACTCTTTGCTTTTAAAGCCTGTCAATGTTCTGTGTTTTGACCTTTCGGGACCATTCTTTGTACCTTCAACATTCAGAACATTCATCAACATTTACTGGCATCTTAATTGTCAACAATTCTTACAATTTCTCTTAAAAGGTTATCTTTCTTACATGCAAATGTTATGTAAAAACATCTTTGGAATAATAGTTAAGGTGTTTATATCACAGACAAAAAGGTGCAGGGTGTGATTCTCACCTTTCAGGAAAATTAACTTGGCTTAAAATGGCCCACAGGTGTAGTTAGCCTAGTACTTACCTATTAGAATAGCCCTTTGTATACCACCACTATGTTACTTGTTACTATATATATATATATATATATATATATATATATATATATATATATATATATGTGTGTGTGTGTGTGTGTGTGTATGCATATTTATATATGTGTGCGTGTGTGTGTGTGTGTGTGTATGCATATTTATATATGTGTGTGTGTGTGTGTGTGTGTGTGTGTGTGTGTGTGTGTGTGTGTGTGTGTGTGTGTGTGTGTCTGTGTGTGTGTGTGTACATATGAGATACATTTAGAACGTTGAAGGTTCTGAAGTTTGAAGCTAAAAAGAATGATCCTGAATCATCAAAACAAAAAATGTTGACTGGCTTTAGCAACTGGTTTAAAGAAGGTTGTAACCTGCTGCGTGAGATCACTGTACAGCAGGTCTATATTTTTTTGCCCTTTACGCACTGTAATGCAATTTTGGATTTAGTCTATATAAACAGGCTGTACAATAAAAGGAAAATATATTGCATAGAAAAGTAAATATAACCCTCCAAATGCCAAAAATACTCATCAAACTTAACAGGGAACTCTATTCCCTGATCAAATAAAACACAACTAGATATGAGGTAAACATAGCCATCCAGGCAAACGATAATTACAAATCCTTCTTTAACTATTTTAGAAGCCACAGAAGTAGTGCACAAAACCATGCAGAGCTAACAGTAAATGATATCACAAACTTTAATCTCAAAGAAGTAGCCAATACACTGTACCTGCATATAAATTTAGCTCTAACTTTACCCCCTTTCCCCAACATTCACAGATCAAATACCAGCAGCCATATCCCCTCATCAAATTTCCAAGAAACTTCAAGCAGTATCCAAGGCTAAGAACACTGATTCTATGAGGCCTGTTAACATACCAGGATGTCTACTGGTCATCCCGAAAAAGAACTTGTGCAACCCCGTACAGAGGCTGTTGATTATTAACCTCCAATCAAGGTATGTATTGGATGTGTGGAGGACTGCAACATTCATCCCCATGTACAAAGGCGGAGCATCAACTAACCCAGGCAACCACAGATCTATAAGCCTGACCAGCCTCATCTGTAATGGTATGGAAAATTTCATTATGGAAATGATAACTAAGGACATAGACAGCCTCTTAACTCCCGACCTGAACCTATTCGTTTTTGTCATGGGTGGTTCCTGCCTTCTTAATTTGGTTGGTATTTTCAAAAAGGTAATAGAAGCAATGGATAAGGGCAAATCTGTACACACTGCATATCTGGACCTCACAAATGCATTCAACACAACCCCTCACCCAAGCATAATTGATAAACACATCCAGCTAAATGTAAATCCCTATGGAATATGGTGGATAGCAAACTGGCTCACAAATATAAACCAGAACGTTGGGATGTTGGGATCTACCTCAGTTAAAATAGCTGATGTCAAAGCCATGGCCTAAAACTAAACACCAAAAAATGTATAACTCCATTCTTCAGCAATTATGCTGTCCCCTGTAACTACCAAATTGACAACACACCCCTGAATAACTGACCTAGAAGTGAGGGACCTGGGAACCCATGTAGCAATTGATCACCATGTAGCCACTGTTGGAAGGATGATTTTTGCATTGTGCAGCTTATTACTAACTGTATGACATCACCGGTGAAGTGGCCATCCCTCAGTATACTGCATTCATTAGGCTGATGGGTAAGTTTAATGTCCCCTTTGGTATGTACCTGTCCAAACACCTGGCACAATTTGAGTGGCCACAGTGCTTTCTCACTAAGAAAATCAAGGGCCCGAAACACAAAAGCATCACCGATCATCTAAAAGATCTAACCTTATTTCTGATATCTTACAGGCTACTGAGGGGTCATCTTCACTTGCTTACAGTGTTTGTATCAACCCCACCCTTTCAGATCTGCTACACACCTACAAGTCCAATCGTGGCAGAAACATCCAGTCAGGAGATCTCAATCTCTTTTACAACTTAAATAGAACATGCTGGAGGGATAGATATGTCTCGCAAGGAATACCTCTTCTCTGGAACTGTATTCCTCTCCATGTAAAGAAAAGCACATATCTTATGCTATTCAAGTGTAATCTGGATGAGTGCATGGGAGGCCACAAATTCACCATGGATTAGCACTCTTGTTCCTTATGGACATGCAAATGACTGCCTGCCCCTGGGTTATACGTATTAATATTGCAAAGGGCTCTGGGTAAATTATAATTAAATGGCTGGGACTATAAACTTACTGGAGATATATAGCTAGGCTTCTGAAGATCCTTAGCCTAGTAAGTATCGATGAACCTACAAGAAAAACATTTGACCTTTGGTTTAAATAACTAAGCAACTCCTCATGTGACTAGTATTGTAAATCAGCTGATCAAACAGCAAAAAGGCAATTATGGAAAAATATAAATATAAACAAAATGTAAATGCAAAGAAAAGGTAATCACTTATTTTGATCAATTACTAGTAATGCATGTAAATCAATGTGTTCTTGGATGGCAATGCATCAAAAAATAAATATACACATAGACGCTAACATGCATAAGGTAAGAAATAGTAATGAATGCACGATCCATAATATTATAAACACAATTTAGTAAAAATACTGAAAGACAGATAATTATGAAAACCTGAAAAGATGAGTATACCTAAAAGAAATAACATAACCAGAATATCACAAAAGTGAATGAACGCCATTTTGTGCTGAAATGTATAAAATGATTGAACATAATTGTATTCATGAAAATAATGTCTACAATCATGAAAAATATACATGAAAATACATGTAAAAATAGAAATATTTAAAACATTATCTAATTCTATATTTTTATATTGAACTACATATGGATGAATGAAACAAGATGTAAATCTTCTGCTTTATGGAGACCTTAAATCGCTTATAATGTGTTATTTAGTCCAGGCTCAATCAAAGCTCTTGTCCTTATCATTCCATAAGAACACTTTGTAATTCAGTTTTTCATGCTTAAAATGTACATCTTGTTTACCAAAGCATTTACCTATCCTAACAAATGTAAAAATGGCGGTAGGCTTTTTCAAAGCATGCCAATACAGAGCGTTATTGGAAGCATGCCAATACAGAGCATTATTGGAAGCATGCCAATACAGAGCGTTATTGGAAGCATGCCAATACAGAGCGTTATTGGATCTTTTGCACCTGATATCATTAAGATGTTCTTCTCTAATAAATAATCTCAAAGGGCTAGATGTGTGACCAATGTAAAAAGTGCACCAGGTGTAGCTAGCTAAATAAATGACAAATTAGTGGCACAAGTGATCAACACCTATATGTCAAAACATTTATAGGTATTATATGTGGTAAAGCTATTAGTCTAAACAACATATATACAAATACTACATTGGCCACGTATAAAATAGCATCTAAGAATATTTTGTATTGAACCAGACAGTGTTGGAGTATTAACATATTTATGTTTGCAGAGTATTTAGCCGAAACTTTCATCTATGTGACAAATAAAATTAACTGTTTCTGACAATATTGTCCACTGAGCAAATAAGCTGAATTTTTGACCCACATATTGTTTAAATGTAGGTGTAGTGGAAATAGTTGTGAATTTTCCAGACTATATTGTAAAAGGCGAGAGCTAGACAAAAAAACAATCTCTTTTAAACCTGATCCAAGAATATTATATTATAACCCTTATGTCTGAACCTGTAAAACAAATCCTTAGATTGTAGCTGTTATCTTCAGTGGAACATATTCTGTGTAAATGCATGAACTCTGATTTTGGGATATTTTCACATACATAGGATAACAGCTGGGTGCCAGTGATAATGATTTTTTTTTTAGAATAGTTTTCTGTACAATGACGTCTGTATAACACTATTAATAGGGAGTGTAACATTAACACCCATGAAATAAATAATAAATAGCTGCACATGCTGACCCCATGTAGAAAATGGGAAAAATGAGGGCTGATGATGGTGATGACGATGCAAATTAATATTTATTTCCAAACCAATATGATTTATATAGTCCAAAAATCTAGTCAATTCCTCCTTCACACCAGACCATATCATCAAACAGCCATCAAGGTATCAACACCACGATGATATTACTAATAAAAACCTTATTATTATGAGTATAGATGCAAATGTGTTCAAAACAGCCCATAAAAAGATAATTGTATATGGAAGCAGGTGACACCCCCATGGTTGCCCATTTCAACAGTTAATAACAATTACTCTGACAATAAAGAAACATTCTTGATGAGCACTAACACAGTCAAACGTATAATAAAATGATTAAAGTCAAATGTATAAATGTTTGCAGCATCTAACCAGTATCTGAAAGTTTGCAAGGATCTATGTTTAACTGTCAAATAACATTTCCATGGAATGGCTAAACATCGAACCCTATCCATTGAATGTTCATTCAGAGAATGTTCATTTTCTTTTTCCAGGGAACGTAACTAGTTAGCCAACACTTCCCCATCTCACACAACACAGTATTTCAAAGCTACCCAGGTGGGGCCTTTGCCCCCCACACCCCCAACTCCTCACCCCCTAACTATATATACCAACTCTGAAACTGCACTACAGTGGGGAAATGGCAGATGGGGAAGTGTTGGCCAACTAGCTACTTTCCCATTCGCTAAAATGAATGTTCGCTGAATGAATGTTCGATGGTTAGGGTTCGCTGTTAAGCCGTTCAATGGAAATGTTATTCTGTGATTAAATATAAAGCCAAGCTTGCAAACCTAAATCTTGTGGAATGATGTTCAATAAGGATTGTAAACCCAAGGTGCATAGAAAGCAACTATTAGGTATCTGAAGGTGCAATATGAATTGCAGACATTTTGTGGCATCCTTTATACAAGAAGGAACGAGAAGGAAAAATAGGTTCCAGATAGTCTGAGATGGATTCAGCCAATGAGCAATTGCCAGAGGTGATAGGATCTCTTGCAGGTGTTATACAAAGATTTATGAATCTTTGGCAAAGAAAAAAAGACATGGCTTGGAATGTGGTATTTGTAGTTCACTACAAACTGACTTTAAAATAATAGTTTGCTCTACCCAAAACGATTCAATCTCCAAAATCCTATGCTGAAAGGACTCGAGGATCAAAATTTAATTTAAAACAATAATTAGTATCAGAAAGCTGATATAATGTGTCCTGGTTGTATTAATTCTATCCAGAGTGAAACACCACTAAGAAAACCTCCACCATCGAAGCTACAGGCAAGTCTATCTGCCATTTCATTACCCTCTCCCTTCGAAATGAGCATCACTGTACCATGGTTAATAAAGTCAGTTGGATGCCTATCTAACAACATGCCAGCCTTCTTTTTGGATCCCAATTCTGGAAGCTCCTCAAAGAACACTCCTGTCCTTCCCTT
Source organism: Protopterus annectens (assembly GCF_019279795.1). Lineage (NCBI taxonomy): Eukaryota > Metazoa > Chordata > Ceratodontiformes > Protopteridae > Protopterus > Protopterus annectens. The sequence goes on along the minus strand of NC_056747.1, from coordinate 1,158,879,922 downwards.
ATCTCCAAACTCTTCAGATACCCTCCAATGTAATAAAACCAAACTTCAGCTTAAAGACCTCACCTCGTCCTTATTATTCTATGGTCAGCTTAAAGAGCACCTCAGATCTGAGTTCATTTCCAAGTGCTTTCCCTCTGGACACATGGCCTAATCTCCCATTCTCCCCATCTCCAGCCAGACACCTTTGTCTTTCTCACATTATTTCCTGACAATAATATGCGGCACCCTACACTATTTCATCTTCTTCTTCTTCTTCCCTCCTTACTCTAACCACACCTTCCTATTGTCCCCTATACTATGTACTTTGTTATTATTAGTGTTATTGATTCAGTGCTACCTTCTCACAATATTTTGTTTGTGTTCATAATACTTCTTGCTAACTTGCTTATCTACTGCCATTTATATTTGGCTGGAATGAGATTGAAATGTCCATTTGGATCAGTGCTCTACCCTTTTTATTAAATTGAATGAATGAATGAATCAGTCAATCAATCAATCAATGAATAAATAAACAAACAAACAAATAAATAAATGTATGTTCATAGGATCTGTCACTCATTTGTCTCTTAACACATAAGACAAGAAGGCTTGGGGTTTCATTTAGATGCTTTAATACACAGAAACACATCAGAATGGATAGCAGCATCATCAGATATGAACAAACTAGTTAACAGGCAAACCTTACATACATACATGCTTACATCTCAACAACTAACTACAAAATGGCAGTCAGACTTGCACGTGCTCAGTATTTATACACTTGTGCAAGCCCTTGCATAGCTTCTTAAAGGTATATACACACATATTGATCTACAGGTTCATAGGTAAGTATTAGGCTAGTTGCCCTTGTGAGCCGTTTTAAGCCTAGCCAGCTTCCCTTTTTGTGCTCAAAATAACTTATCCCATTTGATTATAAATTGGTCTTACCCATCCCATGATCAATAATTATATATTACCCCTGATGAGAATAACTGGGATCATGTCATGGATAATTTGAGGAGACCAATGCATGGAATAAAGCATTTAGGAGCTGCCTCTGTCCATAAGTAGTGCAGGGGGCAGTCCTGGGGTAAATTTTCTGTTTCCCATCCATAGATCTAAGTTGATCTTGAAAATGGATAGGGATGAACTTTGTTTTATTTCACAGCAGTGGTCTGTTCTGTGAGATATACCTTTCCCTCCAAACCATTCTGTTGATGTTGCAGCAGAGGTTTATATCCCTAGACAGAATATTTCTGATGCCATTTTACTTGCCAATGTGCAGTAAATCAATCAATAATGGGTCAGAGGATGCCTTGTATTTAGCCTTTAATTGTTTCATCACAGACTTAACTAACATATCCATATTATGTGCATAAGGTTTAAACAAAGAATCAAACTTCAGATGTAACTCTTTTATCACGCTTGTTTCAGAGACCCTTAGGATGACAAGGAGGTGACAAGTTTATTCATGAAATTTAAAATGTATGATGTCAGACATCTGACTTTGTGTAAGTTTATCCTTAAACCATGATCTTAAATTAAATAGTCTATAAAAATATTTTAAATTGTGTCCACATTGAAATTCAATAGTAACACAAAAGCACACGTTAAACCTTTATTTAACAAATTATTTATAGCTTTACTCACACCTTGCTCATATAAAATTTGCTCATGCCTGACTCATATAAAGGTTTGCACAGACTTGGTATATTATATAACTGCTTAGTGCTTACTCATACCTGGTACACTGACAGTTTCCTCTGTACATGCTCTGCTGTTAGATGTATCTGTCACTTCCTAACAGTATGACAAATTCCTTATATCTGATACAGAGATTACCTTTCATATACATGTTTTTCGACAGCGTAACCCATGCTTTCCATAGGTTTACTTTTGTTCACATCTATTCCATTGGCATATTCCTTCATACCTGTAGTCTTAGTTTCCAGAGAGTTTTCCTGTGCCTTATATCAGTGGTTTTCTCATGTGTAGGGCATTTATAATTTTTGCTCCCATCTGTGGCAACTTCGACCACACTACTGACATTTTTTACCATGTCTGGGACAGGTTTCCCAATGTATTGTACATTTTTGACAGTTTTTCTACATTTGAAATCAAAATAGCATTTCCCACACATTGCACATTGAAAGATCTCCCATATGACTCCATGCTTCCTAGATTTGTCTGCATCTGATTTAATGATGGTTCCTCCCACTCTGATCAACTGACAGGAATTTGGCTTTCTACACGCCTGTTAGTCTGATATCTTCCCTTGTACAATATATGTTACATTGGTGATTTTCCCCATCTGATCAATATTTTCTAACAGTTCCTGCAGATCTGACTGAACACCTAGTATGATAACAGCTGTCCTATAAATCTATTTTATCTGATACTTCTTAAAGTGATCTGGTGCTGGCTTCCACCACATTTGTCAAATTGCTAGCCCCCTTTCCCATATATATATATGCTTGTCTTTACACTTGGTACACACAACACCTTCATATTATCCCATTTTTGGGATGGTGTTTTATGGAAGGCTTCCATCATCCATGGGATATTTCCTTACAGATGGAATGCTGAAATTCCTTCTCATCAAGCATTAATGCTGCTTCCTTCATTTCATATATTTCCATAACTGTAGTTTCAGCTTTATAGATATTTGATACTTTGATAGCTTGTCCTGTGCCTACTAAATCATAGTTTTCTTATATCCACTGGTAGTTTCTGTTGTACATGATTCTCTGACAGCTTTTTCCATTTCAGTTTCGATATTAACTCATCTCCCCATATCAGATTCTCCAATGTTCTCTTCCACATCGGACAAAGGAAGGTGTGTTCTAAAGTCTATATTCTGATGACCTGAAATTGGGTAAACTGATTGCAAGTGTTACAGATAAAGCATGTCTGCAAAATAATTTGACTAAACTGACCATTTGGGCACAGGAGAATAATATGTTGATAAATATATCAAAAACTAAGCATATGAGATCTGGGAGACATAAATTGGAAGGTGAATATTTAATACAGCACACAGTGATTGAAACTGTAGACTCATTTAAGGACCTGGGTATATGGGTAGATTCAGTTATGAGTTTTTCTAATCATATCAACCAATTGGCTAATGATAGTTATAGAACTATAGGTTGTATAAAAAGATTTATAAAGTCTAGGAAATCAAACATAATGAAGTCATTGTTTACTAGTTACCTTAGACCCAAACTTGAGTATGGAATAACAGTATGGAAACCCTACAGGAAAACAAGCATGAATAAACTGGAAAGAGTACAGTGGAAATATAGCTGGAAGAGGAAAGCAAACCCACCGCTTAGTAGATCTCTCACCAAATGGTCAAGATAATGAATGAAGAACAGTGAGAGCACTAGCCACGATATGTATCTCCTTCTGATTCCATAAAAACTCAAGCAACAGAAACAATATAAAATCCAATGCCAGTTTATTGAAGTAAGAATGTGATAAGCGCTTTTGCGTAGTACAGGCTACGCTTCTTCAGATAATTTTAACAAACACAGACATGCATTTAAATACCTGATTAGGCGGGAACATTCTTCTCTTTACAGCAATTAATCAATTATATTAAATTGCTAGCACCAGCAAAAAACCTAATTGTTTATGCTCTGTTAAAAACCTGTTCAGAAAGTATTATATAAACAGCAATGAGTGTAAATAAACTATGAATAATATAATGCATATTCAAAAAACTTTCAGAACAGTAGTACTTGGCATAGTAATTTAAAATATGTATGTATAATCAAAGCATAGTGCGCACAATTGTCGAATAAATATGTCTATGCAGTATAATGTGTAATGTTCGTTGATACATGATACATAGCTTGTCATTTATCTAAATAGTATTTAGTTTAAACTTAACATCTGTTGAAATTCATTTTATTTCATAGTCATTTAAAAAATTTTTATAAATACATATTAAAACTGATGAATGAAAAATATAAAGTGCTAGAAATATGTATGATGCTATTACCAAATTTGAGATTCTCGATGATGGAACATCGATCTATAGCAGGGTATGCTGGTGGGACAAAAAACAAAAAGCACTCAGATACCTAGCTACCCTGCTAAACGATTGTGGAACCAATAGATGTATAAAGTACGATCATATATGCGAACAATTACAAAAACATATATATATACAGAATGATATAAAGTAAAACTTAGATATATATGTAAATATAAATATAAATAAATACTAGTGAAAAAATATACTTTCATTGATAAAATCTGATATATAAATCAATTCCAATATGTGTGTGTCAATATATATTGTAAGTTGAGTTTAGCTCAGGCAGAACTCAACTGGATAATAAAATTAGCTGCACATTTACCCCCTGGTATCAATAATTATCTTTCTATCAAACCAGTTTTGATAGGGAGAAAGTGATCATTTTCTATTTTTAATGTTACAATATATATTGACACACACATATTGGAATTGATTTATATATCAGATTTTATCAATGAAAGTATATTTGTTCACTAGTATTTATTTATATTTATATTTACATATATATCTAAGTTTTACTTTATATCATTCTGTATATATATATGTTTTTGTAATTGTTCGCATATATGATAGTACTTTATACATCTATTGGTTCCACAATCGTTTAGCAGGGTAGCTAGGTATCTGAGTGCTTTTTGTTTTTTGTCCCATCAGCATACCCTGCTATAGATCGATGTACTATCATCGAGAATCTCAAATTTTGTAATAGCATCATACATATTTCTAGCACTTTATATTTTTCATTCATGAGTTTTAATATGTATTTATAAAAATTTTTAAAATGACTATGAAATAAAATGAATTTCAACAGATGTTAAGTTTAAACTAAATACTATTTAGATAAATGACAAGCTATGTATCATGTATCAACGAACATTACACATTATACTGCATAGAAATATTTATTCGACAATTGTGCGCACTATGCTTTGATTATACATACATATTTTAAATTACTATGCCAAGTACTACTGTTCTGAAAGTTTTTTGAATATGCATCATATTATTCATAGTTTATTTACACTCATTGCTGTTTATATAATACTTTCTGAACAGGTTTTTAACAGAGCATAAACAACTAGGTTTTTTACTGGTGCTAGCACTTTAATATAATTGATTAATTGCTTTAAAGAGAAGAATGTTCCCGCCTAATCAGGTATTTAAATGCATGTCTGTGTTTGTTAAAATCATCTGAAGAAGCGTAGCCTGTACTACGCAAAAGCGCTTATCACATTCTTACTTCAATAAACTGGCATTGGATTTTATATTGTTTCTGCTGCTTGAGTTTTTATGGAATCAGAAGGAGATACATATCGTGGCTAGTGCTCTCACTGTTCTTCATACAGTGGAAATATACTAAGGGCATCCATGGATTTGAAAATCTAAGTTATTATGAAAGACTAAAATAACTGAACTTGTACAGTGTTTCTTACAGATATTTAAGAGGAGATCTTATTCAGGTATATAGGGTATTTAGGGACAACTACCTCTGGGAATGTTTGGGGTTATCAAAAAGTACTAGAGAATCATTAGATAACCTATGTAGAAGATTCTATAGGAATGAGAAGTGTACAAATTGGTTCTCTGACAGAGTAGCTGATGCTTGGAACAGACTACCAAATTACATTAAAGCAAGTACTAATTTAGATATTTTTAAAAACAGCCTGGACATTTATATGGGAACAAGTGTTTCGGTATACTGGCAAGCTAGAAGGGCTTTAATGCCTGTGCTTGAAACATTTGTATGTATGTATGTATGTAAAGGAAAAATATTATACTCTGAGAGCTTTTGTCACACCTGGTCCCATTTTTACTACCCTCTGTACCTTATAGACATCCTCCTTTCATACCTGTCTGATATCTTCTCTCACCTGGTAGTTCAACAACCTCTTCTATTTATAAGATACTGATAGGATTTCCTACAGCTGACACTTTGACAGTTTGTGCACTGACAACTTCATTCACATAAGCTCTGCTAATTTAACTATTAGTGTACTGATAGCCTTATCCATGCTTGATTCTACATAAATACAGATGATGAAAAATATTAACAGTCAGAGAATTGTAATTGTGATCCCTGGAATAACGGACAAGCACAGATGTGGAAAAACATACAGGAAATTCAAGGTTACATTATCCCAAAGATACATTGATCTTGGATTCAGTATGGGCAGGTCAGAAGAACAAATGCTGACATGAATTAACTCTTTTTACCGCTGTAATTAAGAGTGAACTCTCTCCTTAATGATGCTTTAGTCGGCTGTTTTTTATGCACGATCATGGTGTAGCAGGGTCAGGGAATTTGGGCTTACTTGGCTATTGTGGGATCTTGGAGTTGGTGTATATATATATATATATATATATATATATGTAAATATATATATATATATATATATATATATATATATATATATATATATATATATATGTGTGTGTATAGAGTATGGACTCTGTAGGGATGTATGGGGAGTGCCCCTCTCCAAAAATAGTTTTGTTATTTGTTGTATTTGCTCATTTTAGATTCACAATAAAATGATTGCTGTTTGTTCGTTCTCTCTCTTTTGAGCATTCGATATTTCATGAGGCAGTCATATATGTACTTATACTGAGTGTACTAGCAATAACCAAAAAGTCAAAGCATGGTAGTGCCAACACTCTCACTGTCAGTTACACTCCACTGAATGCACATTCAGTGAAATATGCATTAACTTTCTTTCTTTGTTTTTGAGGGGTCAAGCCCCTGAACCTCTCATGTGGAGCTGCACCCTGCAAACCCTTGCTACTTATATATACCAACTTCAAGGTTGTGCAACACTGGATAAAAATGAAAACTCCCTAAACCCCCCTCTGTTACACATTATCACATTAAGCGAATCTGTTTATATTTGGCAAAATGTGAATCCATGAAAACATCAGCCAATTAATAAAAACTGTTACCATCATACTGTAAACCACAATATCATTCCATTTGTTGTGTATAATAATAACAATGTCCATAAACAGAGAACCTATACAATTCTTAGGGACAAATAGGAAAAAGGCAGGTTGTGCGAGCTATAGAATTTAGCTACATTTTTTTATATATTGCATGGAGTGCTACTTGTACAATTGTAGAGGACGTATGTCAGACGTAACATAGAAAGAACATAAAAAGCCCAAGGGTGAGTATATTGTTCACAGTTTGCAATAAAATACATTGAATTATATCTAAAGAAGCTTAGTATGCATGCCTTAGAGGAATGAAAGAAGAGAAAAGACATGCTAGAGACTTTCAAGTGCCTTAAAGAAGTCAGTTAAGTCCAAGAATGAAACATTATTCAGGAAATTATGTGCAATAACAAGGTCCAGTTTGAAGACTGTGGTGGAATGACAGGCCACAGATGGCTCAGGGGTAATGTCAAGAATATTTTTGTACAGGTAGTGACAACTGCATACACAGCCTCCAAGAGGAAATAACAGATTTGAAGACTGCAGAATTTAACTATGAAGGAGTGTTGAAGGAATTTTTAACTGAAGTTATTCTGCTCTTCAGTAACTTGAAGTGAAGCTAGTGTTGGCTGAATTTTGTTATTTGCTAGTAATTACAGGTGTGGGGGTAGCCACATTCTTTGATTTCCTGTCCTTGCATATTTAAACTGGTGCATGTGAAATAATTCCTGCTTTACAACTTCAGCTTGGCCAGCTAAGAACTTGGTTATATTCAACTGGACGTATAAGAGAATTTAAGTACCTATATCTGCACTTTTAAAAAAAAAAAAAATACAGTATTATACAGTATTTAATTTGATTTAAACTGTGTATGAAGGAGTGTTGAAGGAATTTTTAAACTGAAGTTATTCTGCTCTTCAGTTATTCCCACCCAACCGTCCTGTTTTTGTTTTGGTGTTAATCTTGTGGCATTGAAACTGCCCGCCCCTCAGCCTGCCTCTGGGCCCATCTCATTTGCTCACTCAACTGAGTGCAGTGAGATCATATTCTGATTTCAGGCACTCCTACTGTGTACAAAGAGAGCATCTGGGAAATAGAAAAAAAATTAAGCTTATTTCCTGCCTTTCTTGTTAAGTGGTACAGACTATTTGTAGGCTTCTGAGCCCCCAAGCCCTTCTGTGTTTGAGGGAAGCCTTCTAGCTTGTTTTTTTTCTTATAACTAGCCAGTTTTCTAGTTTCAGCACTCAAATCTGTTTCTTTGATTTCAGCACTTGTTCAGAAAAAAAAAAAAAAAAAAATTTCATCTGCTTTTACTGTACTTGTGTTTTTACCTACTTCTTTTTACTTTTGCATCATCTTAAAATACTCAATTGTATTTATTACTGTTTGGTGTAACTCATTCTAAGCCTTTTGGTTTAAACACTTGGGCTTCAGACCAGTTAGTTGTTTTGCACTGAGAGGGTTTGTGGTCTGCACTGTTGTGGCAGAACAGGTAGCTTACATCCTTCTAGGTTGAGAACTGCTGATTGAGGGCTCAGTGTCTGTTATTCTAAAAGTGTATTAATTCTGGTTTAAGCACTTGGGCTTTCATGTCAGTTATTTTACATTAAGAGGGTTCGTGGTCTGCACTCTTGTGTGAGGAGAGGCTGGACTCTGCCCTTCTGAGCTGGGAATTTCTGGTTAAAGGCTTATAGTGCATGCATATCTGAACTGTTTCTTACTGAAGTTGGTGCGCCTTGTTTGCTGTGGCATAGACTGGATTCGGGCCTGCTGGATCTAGCTTTGTTTGTGTAACTTGAGCACTAATCCAGACATTCTCTAAAGTATTCAATGGTATTTATTACTGCTTGGTTGTAACTTGATTAAAGTGTAGCTATCATTCAAGTCTTCTGGATTAAGCACTTGGGCTTCAGACCAGTTGTTTTACATTAGGAAGGTTTGTGGCAAGCACTGTGGTGGCAGGACAGGTAGCTTTCATCCTTCTAAGTTGGGAACTGCTGATTGAGAGCCCAGTGTCCAAGTGTATTAGTTCTGGTTTAGGCACTTGGGCTTCAGGCCAGTTAATGTTCGTGGTCTGCACTCTTGTGGGAGAAGAGGCTGGACTCTGCCCTTCGGAGCTGGGAATTTCTGGTTAAAGGTTTATAGTGCCTGAATATTTGAACTGTATCTTACTGAAATTGGTTCACCTTGTTTGCTCTAGCATAGACTAGATCCAGGCCTGCTGAATCTAGCTTTGTTTATATGCTTGTTGTTTGTTTGCTTGTTATTTCCCTGGAAGCTAATTCCACCTAATACGCAACTTCTCAGCGCTTCTGTGGATCACTAGTGATATCTGCATTGCTTACTGTACTTATTTCCTTATTTCACTTGAAAGAAAGTTACTGTTTGTCGTTTTTGCATTTAGTTACTTGTAACACATTGCACTCAAGTTACCTGGCACTTGCTCACTAAAGCAATTATATAAGTCAGCACTAAAAATTAAAAGCACTACACCCTCACTCCCCACTGGCCCTTGTTTTCAATTAAGGATTTCCCAATATTATTCTAGCATGTCCAAAGGTCAGTTGTCAATCTCCTCTCCGGTCCAGCTGGTGAATCTGGGAATCTTGAGGCAATGTTATAACTGCCTCATGTACACAGACAACCCTCTCCTCCTCCCACATAACACAAATACTTGAGAGATGCAGCTATTTAGCCAAACTGGAGGCTGAGCTCTCTCAACTCAGGACTGGCAAGACCAGACAGGAGGAGAAGGCAACTACACACACCACAAAACCAGCCTCACATAATGCTACCACTCCACTGAATCAAACACATAAACACACAAAGACATACTCGGAGGCTCTGAGTAAAATTTACCTAAACAGCAGAGGCCTCCAAAGCAGACACCCAAACAACTGCTACCTCAAGACACCCCACAAGCAACACATAAACCACAAAAGCAGTGTGCAAAGCAGTCACAGCCCTTAAGGCCAAATACAACATCAAACATACTTGTCATAGGTGACTCCATAGTCAGACACACTGACGTCCCACTCACCAGGCTGAACAAGGAGAGGGTCACAGTAAGCTGCCTATCGGGCGCTAGAATCCGCCACATAACACAAGCACTCGGGTCACTCCACGGCAAGTACAAATATGACACAGTCATTGTTCATGCTGGTGTGAACGACCTGAGACATACCTCCCTGGACTACATGAAAAGAGACATAGAGGAGCTCTCTGATTATGTAGCCCAGGCAGGTATGACCCTAACCCTGAGCAGTATCCTTCCTTCACCAAGAATGATGCCACAATATAGAGACAAGATGATCAGCTTTAACAATTGGCTTAATGTCTGGTGTCATTCAAAGGGGATCCAGTGTCTGTCTGCCTGGGATGACATGCTTGACAAGTCACGCTGCTTCGCAAGGGACGGCTTGCACCTGTCACCCTGGGGTTCCGGATATTGGCTAAGGCTCTTGCCACCCCATAGTGCCTTTTTTAGGCAAGGCTCAAATTCTAAACCTACCACCCTAGAAAACAAAAATGGGAAGAAACTGAGGGTAATGCTGCTCAATGCCAGAAGTCTAAATCTCAAAATGCACGCACTCGAGGCCCTTCTCAGTATGGAGAACATCGATGTCTGTGCTGTAACTGAAACCTGGTTCAAGGCTCCTGAGAGCACCCCGGCACTATTAGGTTTTACCTCATATCATGCGTTCGGCCCCAAAACCCGGACCACACCACAAAAGGAGGGGTGTATCCATATTCATAAAGGATACCCACACCTCCAGGTTGGTGGCAACGCGAAGCTTCGGAAACCATCCAGGTGCAACTAACCATAGGCAAAACTGCTCTACAAATTGTAGCATGCTACAGGACACCCTCTCAAACTCAGGAACCCAACACAGCCTTCCTGAAGACACTGGAGGGTATAAATGTATCTCCAAACACCATCATATTGGGTGACTTCAACTACCCGAATATAGACTGGGAACATTACTCAAGCCCTAACTTTCTAGCCCAACGGTTCCTGGAGTTCATAAATTCAAATGCCATGGAACAGCTAGTCACTGTTCCCACGAGAGGAGAAAATATACTAGATCTCATTGTCACAAACATGGGGACAAAATGCTCCACACCGGAAGTATATCCCTCATTGGTGAGATCTGATCATAAACTAATCTCACTGGAAATCCACATCCCGCCCCACCCCAAACAAAAAGACCATAGTGAAGAACTTCTCTAAAGCAAACTTCACACTACTCAAGACTGGTGTGGTATCCTTCAAGGCCCCTGAGCCAGAGGAAACCACAACCCAAGCTGTGGAAGCCCTTACAAATGCCTTCTATGAACACCTCCAGGACTGCATGGATCAGGCAATCCCAAATAAAACCAAGACTCTTTCCATAAAGGGCAAACGTCCAGTCTGGTGGACCCCAGCCATTAACAAACTTTACAATAAGAGGAGAAAGCTATTACATGATAGAACAAAATCCATAAAAGGGAAGTCACCCTGATCATTATTAGTAAAAAATTACGAGCACTCATAAAATCAACTAAGGCCAATTTTGAGAGAAAAATTGCCATGGATTCAAAGGACAATCATAAGGCCTTTTTCAGCTATGTTAGGAACCTGGGTGGAAACTCCCAGATATGCTCAGAATTAGTCCAAAATGATACAAAAATCACTGAACCCACAGACATTGCCAACATACTGGCAGACAGGTTCAGTGCAAACTTCACCCCTCTCCCCTAAAGGAGAGATAACTATCCCAGCCGAGTGTAGCCTCCCGGACATCTCAAATGCGCAGGTGAAAGCTGCTCTCTCTAAAGCTAAAACACAGCATCAATGGGACGGATGGTGTCCCCAGCTGTGTGCTACACGAGCTAAATGAGGAATTAACCCGCACATAAGGCAGCTGTTTAATCTCAGCCTTACCACAGGATACGTGCCCAAGGAGTGGCGTGACGGCAACTGTGGTCCCACTCCACAAAGGCGGCGCCTCACGGACCCTGGTAATTACCGCCCCATATGCTTAACAAGTCTAGTCTGCAAAGCTATGGAGAGGATCATAATGGAGCTCATAAACAAAGATATAGGGGACTTGCAGACATTGGACCCGACCCAGTTTGGCTTTGTCAAGGGAAGATCATGCCTTTTGAACTTGGTGACTTCTTGAAACAGTCACCAAGGCCATTGATGAGGAAAGGCAGTCCATACAGCCTACCTTGACCTTGCAAAGGCTTTCGACACAATACCCCACTCGGGTATTGTAGAAAAACTTACCAGCTTAAATGTAAACCCATATGTCACAAGATGGGTTGCAAACTGGCTTAAGGACAGAACCCACAGGGTTAGAGTTGCTGGCGCTGTGTCAGACTCCAAGCCGGTCACAAGTGGTGTCCCACAGGGCTCGGTCCTTGGCCCCCTATTGTTTGGCATCTACTTCTCAGAAGTACAGGCCAGCATGGGAGGACTTTGGCTGACAAAGTTTGCAGACGACTGCAAACTGAGGGCCATAGTGGAAAGTGCATCGGACACGGATATCCTTCAGAAGGGACTCACGGAAACAGATAGCTGGTGCCAGAGCCATGGCCTGAAGTTAAACACCAAAAAATGTATAGTCATACCCTTCGGGAAAAACAAGGTAACCCCAAGCTACCATATAGGTGGCAATCCACTAAGCACAGAAGAGGTTATCAGGGACCTGGGGACCCAGGTTGACAGTGGCCTTTCTTTTGACACTCACATTGCTAAAGTGGTTAGAAAGACCTTCTACATTGCCCACCTGATCATGAAGGGATTCACATCCAGATCTAGTGAGGTCATTGTTCCCCTGTACTCTTCACTTATCAGACCAATGATCGAGTACAATGCCCCATTCGGGATGTATCTCACCCGACATCTGCAGCAATTGGAGAGACCCCAAAAGTTCCTCACCAAAAGGATAAAGGGACTCCAAAATCTGTCATATGCTGCCAGATTGAAGAAACTTCAGCTCTACTCAGTCGCATACCGTCTGCTCAGAGGTGACATGTGCCTGACATACAAGGCCATGTCCAACCCGGAATTAATGGACATGCTCCACCTCAAAAAATCCAAATCCACCAAAACCACTAGAGCAAGCGACTTAAACCTTAGCACGGATATAAACAGGACGTGCTGGAGGGATAGATTTATCACTCAGAGACTCCCTATGCTGTGGAATAAAATCCCGGTCCATGTGAGGCAGAGCACCTCGCTGACTCTGTTCAAGAGAAATCTAGACCTGTGGATGGGAGATCGTAGGTTTACCCCAGGAATCATCTCTGTGTCACTGCTGGACAGAGGCATAACAAACTAATGGGCACAGTATTTTTTCATATAAGGGGTGGCGTAAGCCACAAAAATTTGGGCTAGGCTTATAAATGCCTTAGGGCAGATAGCCTAGTATAAACCTATGAACCTATGAACCTAAGTAGTACAGAGACAGACAGACAGAGAGAAGGTTATTGGAACTAAGTAATGCAGTTGACTCAAGTGCTCATTTGTTATAAAATGTATGTTTGTTTTCATTGCTTTTTTTACTGGTGGTGCTGCGGTAGCGTTGTCACCTCACAGTAAGATGCTGTCCGGTTCGATTCTCAGCTAGAAACGTCTTCTGCGTGGAGACATGCATGAATGGGGGTACCTTCGTTGAAGGTTGTGTGTCAGGGTTGGTAACTCGGTACGTAAAAATCAACTACCAATCATTAGCGGACTGGAGTTCCGCTGTGGCGACCCCCAGCTGGGAAAAGCCGAAAGACACAACAACTATAGCCACTTCTGAAATTGGGAGCAGTAGAACTGGCTCAATGGTGGAAAGGCATGGAGTCCTGTCTACCCCCCCCCCCAACACAGTTCATGTTCATCTAGCAATCCAGATGCTGAATAAGCCACCTGGCATGGGTGGACGTAGGAGGTCACAACTAGTTCACACATTAAGAGGGGGAGTGGTCTGAATCAAGATTCCTAAAAAAGGATGCTGCACCCTTGGCCTGGCAGGTGGTGTTTTGTGCTGCATCTGGGGATTGTTGACCAGCACTGGAGGTCCCTCCTTCAGCAGCAGACATATGTCACTGCCAAGAAGAAGGAGTTAGGGAAAACATCTCACCTGCCAGGATGATAATGCATAACATGTGGATCTTACCCCTACCGTGGCAGTAGCTGTTAGAACAAGGCAACAAATGGGCTAGGTTATTGGCAGCAGGGGCTGAAATATAGCAAGGGGGGAAGAAAATTGATTTTATTTATTAATTTTTCATTTATATATTTTGTTAACTGGGAAAATGACAATGTTTAGTGGAAGCCAAGGAGCAGTGCCTGGTTAAGTGACTTAGCAGGCTAAAGGAAACTGAGGGAATCAAACCTATTTATTTTATTTATTTATTTTACATTTGTTGACCGGGCTAGTCTTACTGGACATATATCCGTTTTCAGTAGAGGCCCGGGGAGAAAAGCTCCAAATACACGAAGTAATACAATTATTACAAAAGACCAAAATAAGCATAATACAAAAGTACCAGTGTAGACTTATATAGCAATTTACGAAAAGTAACACTGACAAAAGTATGTCAATAGAGCAAAAGTCAGAAAAAGTAAAATACGTGGTATAGAATATTCTGAAGATAGATTAAATAAAAGATAGATAAGCAGTACACAGGTCGGAAAAACATATGTGACAATAAACTAGAATGCTAAGGTAGAGTCAGTATCAAGGATAAAACAGTCAATAATTAAACCTATTATTCAAGGACCCGTAAGGGGAGTGGGGGGAACTTGGGAAATAATGAAATCATTTCAGTCAGGGTTAGCACAAGGGCATAACCAGCGGGATTTTAGATATTCTTTGATGTGTCTTTTGAAGTGGGATGTAGAGTCAAGGTTAGTTATTTCATAAGGGAGTTGATTCCAGAATTTCCCTACAGAGTTAGAGAATAATGCATCCCCAGCTTTATTATATGATTTATTTAAGGCAACAAGGAGTTTATTAGCAGAGCGTAGTGTGGATAGGTTTTTATATGGTGAAATTAGTTTTTTGAGGCTAGGGGTAGCATCAGGGTAGAAAAGAGACTTATGAGTGATAAGTAGCTGTTGATAGAGTATGTGGTTATTTAGCTCTAACCAGTCTAGTTGCTTGAGGTTGTGACAGTGATGAGTTCTGAAGGGGTTAGCAGTAATGAATCTAGTTATACTATTGTAACAGGTGGATAGTTTGGTAAGGTTGGATTTAGATAAGTTTGTATATATAGCAGAGGCATAGAAAAGGGTAGAGATCAGATGGGTCTGGGCCAAGGTTTTCTGGCTGCAGGGTAAGAAAGGATTTAATTCTGTAGAGAGAACCTATCTTTTGTTAACTGATTTAATGGTATTGTTAATATGGTCATCAAAATTAAGATGGTTGTCAATAGTAACACCTAACAGGCGAGTGGTCATATCTGGGTTAATACAGGTTGCATTATTTGAGGAGATAGTGAAGAAAGGAGTTGGAGATTTGTGTGTAGGAGTAAAGAGTAGAAGTTTTTTTTTTGGCATTGAGAAGGAGGAGTGTTCCATAAACCATCTCTCGTTATGGAAGACTGCTTGGGTAAGGGACTGGAGGGAGGAAACATTATTAGTAGCGCAGATTAGAGTTGAGTCATCAGCATATTGAATACAGATGGCTTGGGGATGTTCACGTGCAGGTCATTGATAAATAAAGAAAAAAGAAGGGGACCTAAGATTGAGCCTTGTGGAACCCCAATGTTTACTGGGAGTAAGGAAGAAAGGTTGTTGTCCCATAGCACTGCTTGTTGCCTGTTTTGGAGATAACTCCTAAACCATTGAAGAGCTTGTGAACCAAGAGAATAGTGATGTAGCTTGTCAAGGAGAATATTATGATTAACCATATCAAAGGCTTTTGACAGGTCAAGGAATAGTGCTGATGAGAAAAGATTTTTGTTCCTATTATTATTTATAGCGTCAGTGAAGGAAAGGAGGGCAGTTGTGGTGCTGTGAGAAGGTCTAAAACCATGTTGACAGTTAGCTAGAAGATTGTTTTGCAGAAGGTAGTTAAGAAGTTGTTTATGTATACATCTTTCCATAATCTTCGCTAATGGGGAGAGTAAGGCAATAGGGCGAAAGTTTGAGAGTTCAGTAGAGGAGCCCCTTTTGTGTAGAGGAATTATATGAGATATTTTCCATATGGAAGGAATTTTTCCTTCAGAGATAGTTCTGTTAATAAGTATGGATATGGGATAGTCTATGGCTTCAGCGGCAATTTGTAGGTATTCTGATGGAAGTTGGTCAGCAGATGGGGTGCAAGGTTTAAGTTTTTTGAGATGCTTATAAATAAGAGATGTAGCAACAGGTTGAATGTGAAAGGTATCAGTTGAGGCTTTGGAGGTATTATGGCAGCTAGTAGTAGATGTGGGTAATGAATTTGCTAGGGCTTGAATGGTTTCTGTAAAATACTTGTTAAAGGAATCTGGGATTTGGGAGGAATTGTCGAGGTCAAAGCCAGATGGGGTAGGAGTAGTAGAATGTCCTGGTTTAAGAAGTTTGTTAATACCTGACCAGAATTTTTGAGGGGTGTGTTGACTTGTTTGTTGAAGGTGGAGATAATATTCCTTTTTGTCTTTAAGAGTCTCTTTTTAGTAGCATTTCTTAACTGTTTGAAGAGTAGGTGATCTGATATACATTTAGTAGCTCTCCATTTAGCCCAGATTTTATTCCTTAGATGCATTTTTGCTTAGTTTGTTTAGTGAGCCAAGGTGCTGATTTAGATTTTATTCTAGTAGAGCGAATGGGAGCATGATCATTAAGGATATGTAGAAAGTGAGTATTAAAGTAGGACACTGCTTCATTTAGTTCAAGGCTAGTCAGTGGGGACCAGTCACATGCTTTCAATTCTGTCAGAAAGTTGTCTGGGTTGAAGGATTTATTGGAACGGGATATCTTGATGTTATGGGTAATTGGGATATGCAATTTTTGTCTACTAACATAAGTGAGCATATGGTCACTAATATTATCGGGAAGTGTTCCTGGGGTGTAAATGTTAGTATGGTTATTTGTAAGGATCCAGTCAAGAGTAGTTTCTTTTTTATTCGGTTTATGGATTCTAGTTGGAGAGGTAATTAATTGTGAGAACCCATAGAGATTTATATGACTAGTAGGGTGCTGGGATGAACAGGTTATCCAGTCAATGTTAAAGTCCCCAAGGATAATAGTTTCCTGGGGTAGCTGATTAGAGAGTGAACTAAGTAAGTTTTCTAGAATATGGATATTATTTCCTGGGGGAATGTACATACAGATTAGATATATTGATTTGTTGTTGTTAATTTGAAGTTTGGTAGACAGTATTTCGGTTTTGGAGTCTAGTGAGGGAAGTTCATTATAGGGTATGACTTTGAGATTAGATTTATAGATAATGGCAACGCCTCCTCCTTTCTTCTTTATACGGTCACTTCTAAGAATATTATAGCCTGGTGGGGTGATTTCATGGTCTGGAGTAGAGGGTTTTAGCCAGGTTTCTGTAAGACATAGAATGTCGAATGAGTGTACGTGCAAGAGTGCATGAAGGTGGTGAGTTTTGTTATTTATACTTCTAATATTAAGGTGAGCAATTAGAAGGGAGTTGGCTGTTTTAGTACATGGCAATGGAGTTGGAGAAGTAATATTGTTTAGATTGAAGTTAGAATTAGTATTGGGACCAGGGTTAGGATGAATATCACCATGTAGGAGGAGATTATGCTGAGAATCTAAGTGGAATTTGGGATTTTTAGTTGAGTTATAATGATATGTTTTGTTTAAGTAGAAAGATATATGAGTTTTTCTGTGGAATTTTGGTAGTAGATAGGTGGAGGAACAGGTTATGTTGCTGTGATAGTGTGTGTGGATAGAAGAGGTTGGTAAAGTTTGTTGGAGGTGAAAATTGTGTTTATGTAAGGAGATATTTTCAAAGAAGGTGACATAATAAGGTAAGGTTAGGGTGGTTGTAGCAATGGTGAAAAGTGTGATATATGTGAAAAGGATTTGAGTAGAGGAGACATAGTGGTAGGTAAGAAGCTAGAGAATATAGCTTGTGATAGAATGTCAGATTAAGAGTAGGTAGGGATGAGCTGAGTTACAGTGAAAGATTTTCAGTTGAAGGGAGAAAAAGGAGACTAGCAACAGGAAGTGGTGAAGTTATAGTTAAAAGGTAGGTAGCATGGAATAGGAATACAGTGTATGGCCAGGGCAAGAGGAAAGGGGCAGTAAAGCTGTGGGAAAAAAGAGAAGGAGTTAAGATAGGTAAGGAGTGGGAAAGGGAATTTGAAGTAGAGATAGTCTTTGGAGTTGGGTGGAGTTTGAAAAGTGGAATGCAGATCAGAAATAACTATGTAGGGAGTTGAGGTAAGTTGTGAGAAGGTTGGGGATTGGTTGAGAGAAATAGGGGGAGTGGCTGGTGAGGTATAAGTCTAGGACCTCCAGGGTGGGTGGGATATGGGGGTAGGGTGGGAGCCAAGGCCACAAGTAAAGACAGAGTGAGTGGAGACAATCAGTGAGCAGCAGGACACAGGGAAAGATAGTGAAGCAAGTGAGTAGCTGGTATGGGGCACTAAAAGTCAAGGTAGTAAAGAGAGAAGAGGGTGAAGCCTAGAAGCAGAAAGTGAGATCGAGAGGGGGAGAAAGTAGACTAAGTAGGCTCAGAATGAAAAGGGAACAAGAGAAAGTAAGTTCTATGAGCAGAGACTGAGAGAGGATAGGGGAAAGATTAAAGGCACCAAGCCTAGTGATCACTGGTACCTAGTGGGCAAAAGTGGAAGTAGTGGCAGGTAGCCAAGGAGAAGTAACCACAGGTGGAAAGAAAAGGTAGGTAGCAAGGGATAGATCATGCAGAAGGCTAAATTCAGGGAGGGGAGGGGGACTGGCTGCTAGCTTACAAGACCCAGAGGCAAACAAAAAGGCTAAAATGGTGTAATTACAGTCTGAAATATACATGTACGCCTTTAAAACTGGGTCAGGTGTAATAACATACTTAGCAACTTTAGTACAACCAGGTGGGAGCACAGGGCAGCAGAAGATAGTGGATGGCCACTTAGGTAAGGCTTGAGGTGGTTCAGGGTCCTTAGGAGCAGGCAAGTCCCTTAATAAATGTTCAGGAGAGATTGCTAGGGGAAAAAGATTAGAAGGAGGAAATTAAACAGGGATTACAGTTTCAAAAAAGACAGATCTAAGTATACACATGCAAAGAGGTCATTCACAATTCAACAGTTCTTTGCAAAACACATAGTATACATTTAGACTAACTGGCACTAAGGTAAGGTTAATTACTTCAGATGAGCAAAAAACAAACTGGCATTAGACCTTAGTAAAGTATATTGATACACAGGTAGCAAATACAAGGCTATAGTCACCTTTAGGATTGTGTTAAATCAAAATACTCTAAGAAAAGGAGAAGAACATCAATCTAGCATCAAAATAGACTCTAAAATATGTCAAGTTATCGTAGAGTACATATACAACATACTAAGGTAAAAATACAAAATACACTAACTTGTACATACTAAATAATCACTCAGCCTTGCCCTTTATGAACTAGGGAAGAGTGTATGTAGATGTATGTAAAATAGTTGGATAGAGCCAAATAGATCGTTTTACTATCTGCGCAATGCTAACCACGTGCTAGGACCCACCAGCGAGTTAAACGCTATCAGAGGAATCCTCTACTAGTTAAAAAACAACGCTAAAATGTACTACAAAACACTAACCCGTTAAAAAACAACGCTAAAATGTACTACAAAACACTAACCATCCCACGAGATAGAGCGACGTCTAGTGATAATAACATATTAAAACTAGCAGTCTGAGCGCCAGGTGTAGTGAGTGGAGCTAACTAAAGCTGATTTAAAAAGAACGCTAAAGTGTACTACAAAACACTAACAATCCCAACGAGATAGAGCGACGTCTAGTGATAAGTACATATTAAAACTAGCAGTCAGAGCGCCAGGTGTAGTGAGTGGAGCTAATTAAAGCTGATAAGAGAGAGAGCGATATGTTGGGAATGCAGAGCAATGCAAGCGTTAGGCGGCAAAAGCTCCTGTTCCTGCTAGCTATATGTCCTATAACACAGGTATAAATGCTGCCAGCTGAGTACTTGCGGTAGTCAGGACACTGAATATATTACACGGTAGAACTAATGTCAAATAAACATTGTCGGAGCAACCCAAACTAGCATACTAGAAATAAGCCAGCAAGAGACGCTAATCACAGCATGCCATGTAGCCAGAGCGTATTCTACAAGGAAAACACTAGCCAGTAACAACCGCAAGGTATTATTAGCAAGTCCTACACGGTAAAAACACCAACATTCCAGTCGCTCAGCAGTAATAAACTATAACAATGTTATAGAAGCAGTACAAGATCAAAGATACAGTTAAAAAACAAAACCTACGATACACTTAGCAGAAAAGTACATAAAAATGGTTTGGAAGCAGTACAAGAACAAAATACACATATGTCCAGTAACAGGTAAGAGAATAAGTGTACTTACAGCTTATTAGCGTATCTCTAGGGTCGGGGCAAGCAGCAGCCAGGTAAAAGTGGGGAAAGTAAAGGGAAGCGCCACAAAAAGTACAGCTCTATATGCCCTCAGGGCAGGAAGTGAGGTGAGAGAATGGGAGGGGTCAGAAGTTAGATAGGCAAGATAGAATAAGGGAGGGACCAGGTAGTCCTCTAAGCTTGGAAATAATACCAAGGAGGTAAGAGTGAGGTAATACAGGACAACAGGACAAGTAAAGACAGAGTGAGTGGAGACAATCAGTGAGCAGCAGGACACAGGGAAAGATAGTGAAGCAAGTGAGTAGCTGGTATGGGGCACCTAGGAATACTGGATGACATTCATTAGCAGCTTGTGGCCTTAATCTTCTAAGCTAAACTGCCAACCAAAGTAAACTAAATAAATAGAAATAGCAGTCTTAACTACGCAGTGAATAGTTATTTCCTGCCCCGATGCTTACAGTATGTTCTTTTCCCTTTTGTGGCAATTTGTTATGTAAGATTTTAAATGTTTGTTGTAGTCTTAATGCTTTTACTACTGTGAAAATATTTCAAGTTGCCATACAGAGTCTTTTTAAAGAATCTGATTTTTGCATGGCTTTGCTTAAATTACAACTGTTTCTGGGGTTAAAGGAAAAACGTTTAGCATGTGCTTTGAATGTATTAGCAAAGAAGCCATTATATATGTTTTTTACCATTATTTTAATTGATTCTGGAAGTTTTTATTTTCTAGTTCCAGATTTGGATATAAGTTAACACTTATTCTAAAACTGTATTGTTTGTAAAATCTCTAAAGGCAGAAAAAATATTCTGTCAGATTAGGTGCTACTACATTCAAGGCACAATGATATTTTGCAAGGTTTTGTAGACACGATTTATTTTATCTGTATATTAAAATGACCAAAAATACAAGTACTATCCAATCAGCAATTGGAATTTTGTTTGTTAACTGAGTTGATTGACTGCTGTTTTTAGATATTTTTTTAGCTCTGACCAGAGTATAGAATACAAACCAAGAGACAGTTCACCGCAGCAAAAGGGAATATCTCTTCATTTTTTTAGAGTATAGAATACAGTGTATAAACCAGTACACAGTACAATCTTTGTATATACATCATTTAAACTAGATTTACATTGACAAATACATCATACAGATGCAAACTGGCTGTGCCATAATTGTGTAACCGTTGTAACTGAATAAATGTTAGCATCAAGTCAAAGCATATAGACTTTATTTACTGTTACATTTATACGTACCAGTTATATAATGTGATACAGTAGTTGTTTTTATTTAGTGGGTTTTTTTGTTAACCACATAAGTGAACTGTTCCTTACTGGACTTTTTTCAGCCTTGACAAGACAAAATAGGTAAAGGTAGCAGATCAATTAAAATGTTTTTGGGAGGCAGGAACAAATTAGAATACCTGGTGGTAACCCATGGAGAAAATTGCTTTTAATGTGTATACACAGATGTTATGTGTACACATCAATGTCCTTTAATAATTACAATTCTTATTTGCTGGAATGTGGCTTTCAAAAGAGGTACATGAAGTTATCATCCAGAATGAAAGCAGGAATTTGTATTGTAAATAAGCAGGTAGTTAAGAAACACATTAAGCAATATACTTAAGGGTGTGAAGAACACATTTACAAGAAGCTCTGTTTAGAAGATTATTTTTAATATATTTTTGACCTGATAGAGGTTGCCATAGCTTCTAAGGTTAGTGAGAAGTAGGTTCCTGGTCCCACAGATGAGAACATTTTGCAGATTTGGTATGAATAATCACATCAAATCCTGTGACAACAATAAGACTGACAAATATAAACAATCATTTCTGCACGGAGTAAACTCCTCTACACCCCGACCTAGTGGCTCTTTCTCTACATCATGATCTCTAGATATTACCTCTAAGGTCAGGTATAGAACTGTGCTTCATCTGGCCTCTGCTATTCACATCTGTCTTTGAAGTACTTCCTGACTGCTGCAGCATTACAGTGCATTGGTTTGTCCAAACCTTCAGCTTTGTCCTCCTCTGTTGGCAGAACCTGCAAGACCACATTATTCTCTGTAAAGAAACCCTGTTCTTTATCTCCTGTATTCACTTCACTATTCCAACTACTACCATCTCTAATATAATGCTTCTTTGGATCTTCTCCAGATGTTTGACCCTCCCTAAAGTCCTACAGCAATGTCAGGGTTTCTGCAGTAAGTTCTCACCTCTGTCCATATACTTTTTCAACATTGTCCCTTCCAGACATAACAACAGTTTGTCCTGCTCCCTGTGACTAAACCCATCTCCTTCCTTATGACACTGGGATTCATTCTGCATTCATCTCCTTACCCTCTGTGTCTTCTATAAGTGTACTCCCTTCCATTCATCTTGCTCTCCTTCCATAAGTGAGACTATTCCAGTCTACCTTGTGAACTCTACAGATGGGAGGTTGGTACATTGGAATTTCTTAAAGTGGTCTAGAAGAGTGACTTTGTGTGCACAGTGAGCAGGCATGCCACAGGCTAGTGTGCACAGTGAGCAGGCATGCCACAGGCTAGTGTGCACAGTGAGCAGGCATGCCACAGGCTAGTGTGCACACTGAGCAGGCATGCCACATGCTAGTGTGCACAGTGAGCAGGCATGCCACAGGCTAGTGTGCACAGTGAGCAGGCATGCCACAGGCTAGTGTGCACAGTAAGCAGGCATGCCACAGGCTAGTGTGCACAGTGAGCAGGCATGCCACAGGCTAGTGTGCACAGTGAGCAGGCATGCCACATGCTAGTGTACACAGTGAGCCGGCATGCCACAGGCTAGTGTGCACAGTGAGCAGGCATGCCACAGGCTAACAGCATGCCTAGGTTTGAAGTTATTGATCACTGGAGTCAAGCAATGTGAAGATATATGACCCTACATATAAACACAAAATGTGTTAACCCATCATTATTTGAATCTTTCTGAGTGTTGCAGAAAACTGCTGCAGTTTGACTGATTATTCATTTATATGTACTAAGCAGCTTTAAACTTCTCTAATCACTTACATTGTACCACTGCTTTAATCAAAACATTTCAGGACCCTACCACCATGTCTCTGATCACTTACATTGTACCACTGCCTTAATCAAAACATTTCAGGACCCTACCACCATGTCTCTGATCACTTACATTGTACCACTGCCTTAATCAAAACATTACACCACCCTACCACCATGTGTCTGATCACTTACATTGTACCACTGCCTTAATCAAAACATTTCAGGACCCTACCACCATGTCTCTGATCACTTACATTGTACCACTGCCTTAATCAAAACAGTACACCACCCTACCACCATGTGTCTGATCACTTACATTGTACCACTGCCTTAATCAAAACATTTCAGGACCCTACCACCATGTCTCTGAAGTAATATTGTATGAAGTCTGTCTTAAACTATCCCACTTTTAGTCAACAATCATGTTGTCCTTTATTATTTATCCTTCTACTCCACCTTTCACATACATTCAAACAATGGTGTGTGTCCATACTATAGCAAATCTTTATTTTTATTTTCCAGTGCATGGATACTCATCTTTCTGATATTCCCCATGAATTCAGTCAGTCCTCCTACTTCTTAATTCTGATAACTTTTCACTGAGCATGTTGTTCTCATCTACTTATTGGCGTCCAGCACAGTTCATGCTAATCTGATGGTTTAGCATGACGATTAATTCCATGAGCTGCTAACAAGGTTCATCCTGTAGTCTTCTGTTTGATTATCTCAGGCTCCATTTGCCTTCTATGTGACTGTGGGCAACTAACTTAACCAGAATGTGTATGCTGCTGGGCCTCCTCTTATGATGGGCTCAAGCCAACTAATAAAAATCAGTAAATTCAAGTGCAACCTTGTCAGTGTGCCTGCACAATGGAAGGATGACTTCAGTATGTCAAGATTTCACTCCTGTGATTGGCACTCAAGTATCTTTTTGGCCTTTTAACGTGACCTTTTAATTTGCATAATGTGATTCAACTTTGTGGCATTTAATGCCCCAAAATCTTTTTCTTCTATTCTAGTAAGGCACTTCTACAGTTAGTCAATCACTGTGCACTCGACACTTAGAGTGTGTATATGAATGTTCAGGTTTCTGACGTGTCAGTATGTTGTATGTTTTCTTGATGTAGGTGTTGTAGTGTAAAACATCTCCAGTGGCATAGAAAAATAATGTCCTGACTACAGTCCAGATGACCCAAGCTTGATATGCGGCTTGAGTGCTTCATGGAGTTAACCAGGATTGACAGGGGAGGATGGGTGTGACCGTCCTGGAGGATGGTTGTTGTTCATGGCAAGTATATGGGCTCCATAGTGGCTACTAGCACAGACAGATGTTTGTATTTATACCTCAAATGCCACAACCTGACCAGGAATGACCTGGACTGTAACTATCCAAGCTTGTGGTGGCAGCCCCTGTCAGTGCATGTGTAATTACATGCATGCTCCAATAAAGGAGCATAGGAGGTCCTTGTGGTGAGGGTGGTGCACAATTTACCACTTAGAGGAAGGCTTAGGGCCCAGAACTGTCTTTTCAGTATAAGGAGGGTAACCGGTGGGAGAACCACATAAGCAGTGGTTTACCTTTGAGTTCCTGATCTGGGGGATAAAGCAGACTCACCTGACTGAGAGATCTTTTCCATGGCTGGTTTGAGAAAGGAAAGTGAAGGGGAAGGCAAAGCGCATAAACCAGCCTAATAGCTGCCTGGAGATGCCCCTTTGAACATCTCTCATCCAAACACTCAGACTGCTATCGTGAATGCCAGAGAATGAATGGGCAGAATCTGTTTGAAGAGAATCTTGATGGCCAGCAGGCAAAGGGCAAAACAGTTAGGAAAAGAAAACAGATGCTGTAGTGTAGCCTTCAGTGATGAGAGAGCAGCTAAACTGTCTACCTTCCCATACTGGAAGTCTAGCTTGACACTTCTCTGGAAATCCATAAACGGAGAACTCATTCAGTAGTCCTGTCAAATCTACATAGTTTCTGAACTGTTGTTCTTCCCTTACCAGTAAAATGATACAATGACAGTTCTTCCACAGCTTTACCAAGTAATCTCAAAAACATATTTGGTCCTTCTCTCAGCCCCTTCTCACCTCTTTCATCTTTAGTGTTAGCTTTGCCTGGTTAATGATGCTTTTTTACACTAGCCCTCATAATTCTTTTTTCATCCTCCCTGACCCCCAACCACAAGCCCCACCCCCACATCCAGACAAAACACTTCTCATCCTCATGTAGGTCACACTATTCTGATTGTTTAGCATAGAACTTTTCATTGACAACTTGCCTTAACTTTCTTTCTTTCTTTAGCCAGGCAAGCTGCCAATACTTCATATGGTTCCTTTTTGTCTAATACAGGATTCCTTTCCCAACCCCATTCCTTCTTTAATGAGGTCCGATGGCTTTTCCCACTGTTTTCACTTCCCTTTCTCCTTCTCTGTTTTACTTAACAGATTGGCATTTGCCTTTGTGAAATTACAATCGCTATAATGCATCCCACTATACTTAAGGTATGTTTAACAGCCTACTCGTATGACCACTCGGGACTATTGCTTCTGTCACTTCAGCCATTGGCATCCTATCTATACCGGCTAGATGAAAGTTAAAAATACTCCTCATTCTATTAGGAGATCTCATTCATTGCATGAATCCAGCTTTCAGAGCGTCTGTCTTGGCTTACCTCTGTCTCTTTCCTTAACCCTAGATGGGAGCAACACCCCTTTCAGTGCAGAAAACTTAATAACCACCATGAGTATGTTTTTGTCCCCTTTACAATCCATTAAATAGTACAGCATAATCCATCATCATCATCATCATCTTCCTTGCATCTGATAATCTCTATAACACAGCTAACCACCAGGCACCACTTGCCCCCCCCCCCCAAAATAAAAAAAAAAAAACCTAGGAGAAAGAATTATAGCCTTCACCTTCCATTTCATTAACATTATCAGTTTCCTCTGTGGTACATTTATCCTATTTCAAACATACAATGTGACCTCTGCTACCTTTTGCTACCTGAACCAAGACATTGCTATATCACAGGTTACAGACCACATTTTTGAAAATACAAGTGCTTTAATCATATACATTTGAACACTGTGTTTCAGAAAAGCTATTGTAATTCATTCCCTCTCTCACTGATTACTTAACTATAGTAGAAGGGTCTTGGGGAGACAAAAGCTTTTATGGTACCCACTGGGCATAGGACAAAGGAATTAATCCTAAATGAAGCATTAGTCAATTACGGGCTGCAGACCCTTACTCGTTCGCATACAAAATGTGCACAGGCACACCTACAGGTACTTTAAAATATCATTTCACCTGTGGCACATCTTTTAGTGCTGTGAATAAACCAATCAATTCCAAAAAAGCTTTCCAAATTTGTAAGACAACATAGAAAGGAAAATAGTTATGTTTGGCTTTCTTCCATTGTAAGGAAATCAGAAGGTTCATTTTAATTGGATAATTGAACAGATGATGCAGGAGGAGTGTGGGGTACATGCTGCCTCCGTAAAACATAATTTTCAAATCCTTGGACACTTCACAATCCCATGACAGGAATGTTATGTATTCAGGACAAATTCATTGCCATGTACCTATTCCTTCACATGGAGTAATAAATCAGTAACACTTTGTTGAACCTGTTACACAAACCTATTACAGCTGCTCACAGCATTCATGTATTGCACAACTCTCTACAAACTCTTCTCCTATTAATGTTTGTCTGTAACACCTGTGCTAGGAGGCACATGCCTAGGGTAAGAAGGGTCTATAGTGGGAATTAGGCTCTTCACATTACACCTTCTAGCCATTGCCTCCCTGAAGTGGCCATGTTGTTACATATACACCTGTTGGCAAAGCATGTTATTCAGTGAGAGTGTATGGTATACTATGGGATGCCTGGAGTGTATGGTATACTGTGGGATGCCTTTAGTTATGGCCACAACCCACCTTTATGTACCTGTTTAATTGTTGCAGTTAGTGCTATGAATAGACTGCCCAAATTCTGCACTGTAACCATGGCTGCAGCTTCTCCTACCAATGTATCCACCTGTTTAGCAGCTATAGTTAATGCTATATGCAGGCTTTCCCCCCAGTTTCATACTATAACCATGTCTCAGCATGTGCCCCCAGAACACCAAACCCTTGGCAGCATGTCCTACACAGGCTTTTCATTGTACAACGTTGCCTTCCCCTCCCAAAAAAAAGACAGGCAGACAGTGCAGTATCATGTCAAGGTCCTAGGTTCTCAGTTATATGCACATACTGTTTGTTTCAGTGTGAGTGATATCCCCCAAGGATTTGCTGCTCTTAGCTACAATTCTGCTGCATCTTTACTGAAATTCCTCTATCCCACTGTAGTGCAGTAATGAACAATGCTGCACAGCATGGCACCCACACTTTATAATGTTCTAAAAAGGCCTTTTAGCTTGGAATTTATGCAAATGCCTACTTACTGATCACTGTTTCTGAATTTACCATAGCACGTTGTGCTATCAAGACATGCAGGCAGTAGCTTGGCACATTAGAGCAGTCACTAGGCATGTGAGAAATATGTTCTTGCATACATCATAAGTACAGTCAAGGAACTGCTTTGCTGCAGCACTTCATAGCTCTATGATACAACTCTAGAGAGATGCAGTAGCAACATGGTATAGTGCTACAGTGTGCAACACATGAACTACAGACATATGTCTGTGCACATGATGCTACCACTTTGCTTCTTGTATAAATGACCATGGCTACTTCAGGTGCTGTGGCATGCAGAGCAGTAGCTTAGAGTAACAAGAGTTTCATGTTCTGCCTGCCCAGGGAGTTTAGGTTTGTCTGCTAAGGCAATATGATGGGTCTTTGCAGATGTAGATGCCTGGTATGAGCTTCCCAGTATGGTAAATGATGCACTGGCATCACCTATTCTCATGAGGAGTTGCACCATTGCTACAGTAACCTGTGGTAGCAACACTTGGCCAGCTTCAACACTGAGAGACACAGGTTAGTCAGAGAAAGACAGAAATATACTGTAAATATATATAGTAACATTGTTGTCTGATATCTTACCTGTTTTATATGTGTACGCATGTGTGTACTCTATTCTGCAGTGGTGGGGAGTGTAAGCTTAACATGGTTGGATGTCAGAAAAGGAGGGATCAAACTTTCCCAGTAGTGGGATGCGTATGAAGTCTGCGCCAGTTCACTGTATAAAGATGACTGTTTTTCTGACATATGTGTGTAATTATTTTTCCACTGTGTCTTTCTTCTATAGGTACAGTCGTGGAAGAGAAGATGATACATACTTACTTTGGTCTCTGCCAGCTGAAGCATCTGGTAATGGGTAATCAGTTGCTATCAGAGCTGCTTGCCAGCAGGTGGTTGATGGGTCCATTATTGAAGGTGACTTGGAGAGGTCACCGGTGCTCCTCATGGCTGCTTCTCAGGACAGGAGAGTAGGCCAGAAGGGTATCTCTGGTCACCTGGCATTAGTTGTGGAGCCTTGTGGCTGGTGAGGTTCAGCAGCAACTGGATACCTGCATCATCTGGGTAAAATGCTTTCTCTTGTGGCTTGTGGAATCATGTGACTGGCAAGCCCCCTGTATTGGGCCACCAGGAAGCAATTGGTCAATAACATCATCCAGCCTAGATTCCCTTGGATGATAGAATTAGGGACCTTGGGCTTATTGTTGATAGGTATATGCATTTCCAAGATAATCCATTGATGGTTATAAGGAAAAGTTATGCCAAC